>NC_051155.1:168642189-168666825 GCF_013339745.2 Dermacentor silvarum | reverse complement strand
TCATAGCGAGTTTGCGGTCTTGTTGACTGGCGTCGGTGTGAGGCGGGCGTGTTGGCGACACTGGGTAATTCGCGAAAAGCTGCTACATGCTTATACTAGGGCAGGGGTTCTCAAGCATGTGCGTTCCAGGGAACCCTGCTAAGCTCCATGATGCGCCAAGGAACCCCCCCCCCCCCCGCCCCCGAGTTAACCGAATTAATATGTCCTAATTAACGAAATGTTGCATTATCGAGGGTATCAAGAAAAACAATAACCAATGCTTAACTACGTCAACACGCTTTTATTTACTCAATGAATCAGCAAATTGTGTTATGTTTATAGCACAAGACCAGTGCGGAAGCTGAAATTCTTGTCATCTCATGACTGATTAGGCTAGCAGCAGCGAAGGCCTCGCGCGCGTACATCCCGATTATTTTTTTTCGCCAGTCAGCTGCTCGCCAACAAATTGTCCGTCCATCGCGTTGTAGCCGGGGCTCTTAATCTTCGACAGCTTTGCACTGAGTCAAAGCAAACTACTGCTTGCCGCAACCGCTGCGGACGAACCGCGGCCGCTATCAACGCGATCATTCAGAAGGCATGCGGCCGACGCACGCACCAAGTCAAAACGAAACTACCGTTCGCTAGAAGTGCGGACGAAAACCGCGGCCGCTATCGACGCCATCATGGACGGCGACCTGCGGTTCAGAAGGCAGGCGGCCGACGCACGCACCAAGTCAAAACGAAACTATCGTTCGCTGCAAGAAGTGCGGACGAAACCGCGGTCGCTATCAACGCTGCCATGGTTGGCGACTACGCATCTGTGAAGGCACGCAGCCGACGCGCGCACCGAGTGAAAAACGAAACCACGGTTTGCCTCAACCGCTGCGGACGAACTGCGGTGGTTATCGACGCGATCATGGATGGCAACTACGCACTTATGAAGGCACGCGGCATGCCGCCAACGCGGTGTTACGCGCGACGATAAACGCAAGAATAAAGTCTTTTAAGGGCGCAATTAGGCACGAGCGGTCCGGCGTTGCTGTCAATCACGTGCCGCGCACGCTTGCGGAGCATGGCGATGCGGACTGCGCCGCTTCGTTTCGGTTGGACGCTAGCGCAGTTCTTGCTTGCTCTTCTGCAGCGCGTATTTGCGATGCTTCGCGCCTTTTTTTCTTCACTTTTTTTTTTATTCCTCACGTATACGCCAGTGCGCACGCAATCGGCACCTACGCTATCTACAAACGGGAGAAATGCGCATGTTGGTAAATTACGGCCTCCGAGATTTAAGTGCCAAAGCTTAGGGCGTAATGCCCGTTTTCAAAGGTTGGGTGGCTACAAGTGGCTTGCGAATTTATTGCGCAGTTCGCGCGTTGCCGTTACGCAGTGTGATGTGCTTTTTGACACTGGGCATGAGTAACGGAGGTTGTGTGGATCGAGCGCACCTCATTTTCGCCGTTTTAACCACTTGGTTAGCGGGGACCACGGAAAATTTATCAGTGGCTCGCGTAACCCCGAGCAGGGGCCTGCGGAACCCCAGGGTTCCGCGGAACCCACTTTGAGAACCCATGTACTAGGGTATACCCAACACCTCCACCACTTGCGAGACAGCTGTTCAACCTCGACGGTTTATTATGCAGGCCGCGCGCGCTGAAGCGAATGGCGCTGGCCATGATGATGAGTATATACAGATGAAGAAGATGAAGGGGTAATATAATGCTCACAATATATATATATATATATATATATATATATATATATATAACAGGGTGTCCCAGCTATCACGCAGCACGATTAAAAAAGGAACGGCGTTACGCGAAGTAAACTTAGTGCGTATTGTTTCCAGTACAGTGAGTAGCCGCCAGTAATTTTTTCGTTACTGAGATTTAATTAGGTAATTCTAATTAATATCTAACTCGAGAAGTACTGTCTAATGATCAAAGTGTCAATTAGAAACGTTGTAGAGCACCATGAAAAACTACCGATACAGATTTCTGTTGCTCAATACGTGCTACATACATATCTTTTTCCGAGCGTGAAAGAAGCCCGCGAATACACGCAAAGTGCCTCGAGCGGCCAGTCGTGCGGCAATTCTGCGTGTATTCTCGGGCTTCTTTCACACTCGGAAAAACACATTTATTAAGTAGCACGTACTGAGCAACAGAAATGTATTGAGAGTTTTTCATGCTGCTGTACAATTTTCTCATTGACACTTTGATAATTAGGACAGTACTTCTCGAGTTAGAGAATTACAATTACATAATTAAATCTCAGTAACGAAAAATTACCGGCGGCTACTCCACTGCACTGGAAACAATACGCATTAGGTTTGCTTCGCGTAACACCGTTCCTCTTTTTTAACTCGTGCTGCATGATAGCTGGGACACCCTGTATATATTGTAAAGACGAAGTAAACTTGGCCGCGGGCGCTCGCAAGGCGGGCGCTGGGAGAGAAGACGACGAAAAAGAGAATAGAACAGCTGGCAGGAACTGGTGTGGTCTCTGTCTCCTTTATTCCGTTACAATATATATATATATATATATATATATATATATATATAATATATATATATATATTATGGCGTCTCTGTTGGCTCGACGTTTATTCGGCCCGAGTACTCGGCAGCGAACCAGCAAAGCACACACCCGATGATGATGATCACACATAACTGAAGATGAGGATCGAGAAACGTAGATGATGATATAATATACAGATGAAGAAGACGTGCGTAATAAACGCCCACAACATCTAATATATAGATATATATATATATATATATATATATATTATATATATATATATAGTCGGAAAAATGGTCGGCACCTAATCACTATCAGTGATTATATTGATTGATTGCCTTTACGAACCTTATGCACTCTGCTATGGCGATTGCTTTTACCACGACAGCCTTTGAAAGGCCACTCGCCTGTTGCAGGCGAAAAATTTTAGCACACAATAGAAGTCGAGAAGTGTCGTCGGAGACCGGGCTACAACAAAATGCGAGGGATGGTACGTGCGAGCAGGTAAGCACAGGACTCAACTTTGACACTTATTCTATTCACTCTTCACCGCTTTGATCAGTAATCTCTGTCAAGCGACTTTTGAGAGTTGTCCGCGTCTGTTGATTGTCTCTGGATTATCCGCGTGTATTGTCCGCGGGCATTCAACTGGAGAACATTCGCGCTAAATTCGTCGAACATGTTTTTTTTTTTTTCGCGTACGTGAAACCTAACGGCAACTCCACCACAACATTGCGACGTAACACTCAGCAATTTGTTGACAAGAGGCAGATCATTGTAGTGCACTTTAATAATAGGGAGTGCTATGAGGTCACGCGACTGCCATAATGTTGTACAGCAGAACCCGGATATATAGAACCCTCATATATAACGAATTATTGTATAGAAAAAACAGCTGTAAAATCCCCTTGAAAATTTTTGTATAAAAGTTTTATTTTTTATATCGAATTACCTATATATCGAACTTGTTTGTGATCCCCTTCAGAATCGATATATCCTGATTCGATTGCATTAGTAGCGCGGTGAAAAGCTGCGTGTTTTATCGATGCATCTCCATCAACGTGGTGCGAACTGTGACTAGGACGACAATACGGCGTTCGCGATGTCACGCGAAGGCTCCATATGCAGTGATGGAGCTTTTACAAGGTTCAGTTACAGCACTGATGACACGTACAGCCTAACGAAAACGTTTTCGGAGCTCGAGATTCGAGAGAAATTCCGCATTCCTCACTTATCCTGGAATTTAGGTAGTCGCACGAAGTACAGTATCCACTACGTTTCGATTCGAGGTAGGAAGCACTGGCTGCAAAAAACGCTCTCTCGGTACGTGTATTCCGAAAGCATTTGCGCTTGAGGTGTAATCGAAAGTATTGTAACGAAATTGTTGTAAGGTATTCCCGTTCCTGTATTGTACAAAAGGTTGGGCCAATAGCCGCAAGTTGATTCGTTGCTTAATTGCACTATCATTACAAAGGCTATGAAGCTTTCCTATTGTCATAATCTTTCAGCATCGCAGCAGATGACATTGCATCTACCATGCGCATGATCGAGTGATCGGGCACACGCATTGCTGTAGCAGCGTCTGAATCCGAATCAGTGGTGCATCTTGTCGTTTTGTCTCGTATTCCGTGATTCCTCTAACAGTTTATCGTGACTTGGGTGTAGGTTCCATACGCCTGCACGTGACCAGTGCTGCTGCTATTTGAACATATTCTACTACCAAAACCTGTGCTGCTATTTACCCGTGAGCATGCCAAAAGCAAAAGGGTAGGTGGTAGGTGGAAGGAGCATTTTATTTACCCGTGAGCATGCCAAAAATAAAAGGGTAGGTGGTAGGTGCAAGGATCATTTTGTTAGTCAGAGAAAGAGACGTCTTCAATACAAATTGGAGATGCTTGCCTGGCTGCAGGCCTGGCCGGCTCATCCAGGGGAGGGGGGATATTCTTTAAATGTCCATCTGTAGTGGACTGTCCATTTCAGCTACCGCTGATTGGCTGGAGCAGTGCACAAGCGAGAAGGAGGCAGGCGCCTGCCTCCTTCTCACTCGTACCACAGCCCAGCAAATAAGCACTTTAGCAGCATAGCAGTAATGGGCAGTCCACTAAGTGGACGCTTACAGTATACCCCCTCCCCCAGGTTTATTGCGGACAGACGAAGCGGTGCACGTAACAACAACAGCGTAGTCACATCACTCGTATACCGCTTACTAACGTGGTCCCCTCCTTCGACCTTGAAGGCAATGATGATGATGCACAAGAAGGGCGAGCACCACGCGAACGGCAGCAGCAGCGACAACGCCACGCTGTTCGCGCGACCCTGGAGCGGCCGGTCTAGCGTCGGCTACAGGACGGCTCACCCGACCCACGTGACCACCGCTCGCACGGAGCCTCCGGCACCGCCACCTCCGCGGAGGGCTGCTTCGGCGGACAACTGCGAGCAGCCCGAAACGACCAGGAGAACCACCACCACCACCACCACCACGAGAAGGACTACGACTAGGACGACGACGACAACGACGACGACCAAGAGGACCACGACGACGCCAAAGCCGACGACGACCACCAGGACGACAACGACTTGCGCACCAACCACGGTGGCCGGTGAGCTACAGCGTTGTTCTTCGCCGCGTGTGCACTGGCAGCAATTTCCACGTGCCTGGGTGAGGCGTCGAATGCTCACATCGTTATCTCGATCGTCGCCTGGTCGGCACGACTAATGACGTGTAGTTTATTAAGGCGAAAGCCTTGTATGTCTCCCCAGTCAGTCGACCTTGACCGAAAACGCGTCAACCGCACGAAAGGTACAAAAAGGCTGCAAACCTTCGACCTTTGATGGGAGTCGAACCCTCGACCTTTAGTGTTAATGAAGGCGAAGTTAATTAATGCACAGTTAATTAAGATAGAGGTAATTAAGCCACTCTAACCCACGACCGTGGTTGGGAGTCGAACTGTGACCTTGGTGTCAAGAGGGGTGACTAAGCGAAGTACGCTAAGCGCATTAAGCGGAATGACTAAGCGAATGAAGAGAATAAGTGAATTAAGAGGGACGATGAGCGAAGTAGACTAAGCGAAGTACGTCATGTGTCCGTCTTAAAGCATCGGCACTTGGGCTTAGCCTTCAAGTCGTCTCAGGGATAACATAAGAGACCCTGTGAATTTTTTTTTTATTCCTCGTACGATTGAGGGGAGGTAGAGGGACTACATTCACGTAGCATGACAGAGGACACATGCAGCCAAGACAGTTTTTGCATAGGTATATACATCATATGACATCGCCGCTTACAGCAGCCATCAATAGATATACCGAAAGAAAGCGCAGTCGAAACAAATTGCACTTGAACCATCGATAACATATGTTGCAATCACTTTAGCATGTCAAGAAAATATGAACAGTTTACGCTAATACGCATTTAGATAGTATGCTTTACACTCTCATAAAACAAAAAAAGTAGGAAAAGAAACAAGTACGTCATTTATATGCTGTCCTATTTGACAGGTGGATAATAGGTAACACAGAAAATCGTAACTCTGTCGTCAATTAAAACAAATATCATTTCTATAACCTTCATCACACAAAGCATATGCATTCTCTAATGAAAATTTATTTCAAATGTTTCTTAAAGATAGCTCTATTACTGTCAAATTCTATCAAACTGTCCACTCCATTTAGACGTCTTGTGCATTCAAATTTCAAGTTTTGTCCTCCGAACTTTTCAAACCTATTCTTTGTGGCTCACGTTATCCGCCTCACTTGCTTTTTTTTGTAAATTAATTAATATAAATAAATAAATTATTTATTTATTTATTTTTGGTGCCTTAGTGCAGGGGGAAATAACAGCTTTCCAAATACAAACAGTACATACACATAACAAAACGCCAGATTGATAAACAGTTCATTCAGACTTATGAAGAGAACAATAAAAAAATTTAGTTAATATTGACAATAGGTGACAAATTTTCACGAAAAGTTAAGTATAAATGACAAAAACAGAAAAGGAAAACAAGTAACCACGCTTAACGCTGACCAGGTTCTCTGAAAAGAAAATTCTGGAGCGATCGGAAGAATATGAAAGGTTCTGAAGGCGAGCTCATTGGTATGCATTCATAGTGTGAAAAAGAGCGCTAAAAACACGGACAGAAGGAAGAACACAGGACGAGAACACAGGACAGCGCTCGTCCTGTGTTCTTCCTTCTGTCCGTGTTTTTAGCGCTCTTTTTTACACTACGGAAGAATATGTTGGAGGGGAAGCTTAGTCAGTTTCCTGGGGTAGCTTATTCCATTAGGGGGAAAATGCGCATTTCATAAGGTGATCCTGGATGTAAACTGTAATGCCTCTAAAGGTGATGGGGGTATTAAATAAATACACTATCGTACCTTCAAAGAGTGGTCAGTACGGGCAGATAGGCAGAGTTCTCACTTTTTGGCGGGAACAGAACGATTGTGCGACGTGATTCGTGTTGTCTTGTAGCGCGAAATTTGGAGCCACGCATGCCCTACCAACTAACGCAATACTAAAGCCATCGTAGCACTGTCAACTATTTGGCTTCTTCGCGGAGGGCATCGCTGCGAGATCCTGGTATTCAGTGCTTTATAGCTCAGAAGAAAACATTCTTACGGGAACTTAAAGGAAATAAATTATTACTTGTCAAAAATAAGTGCTTAATAAAATAATTTGTTATCGCTTAATTGATGACATGCCATGGCTACATTCTGACGGGAATTTAGGGGAAATAAATTATTACTTGACAAAAATAAGTGCTTACAGAATCCTTTTGTTATATCGCTTAACTGATGACATGTCATGAGTTTTCGATTCGTAATCTTACAACTCTTGTTGCTTTCGTAACGTCCGAATACAAGCATTATGGCGTTCCCATGGCACACACCGAATATCCCGTATTGCCTTGTTATTCTTTTTTTTTTATTTTGGAACAGCTCAAACCAACCGTACTTATGTGCACGTGTGCGCTGCTTAATTTCGTTTCCAGTAGTTGGCTGCGAGCGAGCGCCACCGCCGCCCACAACGAAGACGACGACCACTACGACGACTACGACGGCGGCTCCCAAACCGTATCTGCACGGCCATCCGTACGTGGTCATCAAGCTGCACGAGGTGAACGGAACCCGTCGCGTGCCGGTTGATCGCATCGTGCCGTTGCAACCATACCTGCGGCAGCTGCTAGCCAACGGCACGAACCCAGAGAGAACGCAGCTGGCACGGAACATCTCCTCGTATCTGCCAGATTACCGGTATACGGTTTTTTTTTTTTTTAGAGCTTTCTTTGGCTCTTCTCCTCGCTTTACGGTGTGTAAGTTTAGGGCTAACTTGAGACACTAGGTGCCGTTAGTTGCCACAGTCCAGCGAAGTTGGCGCTATAGCGGCTTCACGTCGTTTTCGAGCCCATTCGCGCATCTGTGCGCGTTGGCGCTCCTTCAATTTCCGCTCTTCTTCCTCCGAGCGAACGACACGCGTCCGTCCCATAGCGACTCCAAAGGGCAACTGCTGATAACAGTGCTGGCGTGATCTCTACGTCACGAGACAAAGGGACACAACGATTGGTGGGAAGTGCCGCCGCCGCGTATATCGCGACACTTGTGAAAGAGGCATCGGCGGTGGCGAGGGGTATAACAATGTGCCATCCCTCATCCGTTTTGACAACTGTGCTAAGGCACTTCATACATAAACCGATATACAGGGTGTCCCAGCTATCACGCAGTACGATTAAAAAAGAGAGAGCAACGGCGTTACGCGAAGAAAACCTAGTGCGTATTGTTTCCAGTACAGTGGAGTAGCCGCCAGTAATTTTTTCGTTACTGAGATTTAATTAGGTAATTGTAATTATCTAATTTCAGAAGTACTGTCCTAATTATCAAAGTGTCAATGAGAAAGTTGTAGAGCAACATGAAAAACTCCCGATACAGCTTTCTGTTGCTCAATACCTGCTACATGAATGTGTTTTTTCCGAGCGTGAAAGAAGCCTGCGAATACACGCAAAATGCCTCGAGCGGCCAGTCACGCGGCAATTCTGCGTGTATCGACTTAACAAGCATGGTGTCAGCACGCACAAGCAAACTTGACTAGGTGAGACTCGACGACCGCACACAAGCGCTGTCAAAACGCTGGCGTGAGCAAGCGTTTTGCAGCAAGCGTGAGCAAGCGCCCGCCTCGGCTGCGGGAGGTTGTAGGTTCGATTCCCACCGCCGCCGGGCACCCACTGGTTCAAATGGGTACAGGCGTACCCCGGCCTGGCGTTCGGCTTCCTTCAGGGGTGATACGCTTGTGAAAGGAGCTGCGCCCTGAATTCCCGTCGAAACCCTCGTGAGAACAGAAAACAAGTGATGTCTGGGCCGCTCCCATGGCGGCGATTTCCCATGTGGCGCCTCAAGCACCTATTGAGATGGGCACGCCTTCAGGTTGAGGTCAAAAACCGTTTTCCAAGCGTTGAGCTCCCATAATGTCCAAGCACCAGACCAGGAGCGCGCTTGTACTTATTTTACCGGTAGGCACCCGGCGGCAGCACTTCCTCCCACAGCCGCGGCGAATGCTCGTCAAAAGGCCGGCTGTGGTTGGACAAGAGGCGCCCAGAGACAAGTCCTGAAATCTCTATTGAGCCCTCTTTCGAGATGTGAACCCCCACGACAGCCGAGCACCAGGCCAGGGGACATCTCTATCCATTAGAAAAACTGGTGGGTTCCCGGCGGCACCGGAATTTGAACTCGGTACCTCCCGCATACGAGGCGGATGCTCTATACCGCTAGGCCACCGCTGCGGTTGGTACCACAGCCACGTGGTACCGCAGCGGCGAGGCATCGAGCGAGCGCAGCTGCGACGCCTCTCCGCAGCGGATCACGTGGCGCGACGTCACACCTGTCACACTTGCGCTCCGGCGGCTTGTGCTCCGGCGGCTCAAGGTCATTTCGACGCGATGAATGACCTCACGTGATAGGGCGTAGTAGTACCTCTAAATATCCGCCTCCATTCCATCCCGTGAAAGCGGATGTACAGTCACAGCGAAGCTGGTGCGGACTCGAGGCAAGCACAACCGACACTAGACAAATACCACCACCCCAAGTGACGTTAGACGAAGTTACACAAGCACCACCATCATAAGCGACGTACTCCGCGCGCGCACGCACGAGTGCGGAAGTGCAGCATACGTCGTCATTCTTCTAGGCCACCCGCCAAGCGCAAGTGCCTTACTGAACTAAATTAGTGTTTAAAAGTAAACTGCGTCAAAGAATTCGTAAAGTACGACTTGCATGCAACCTACAGACATGATGTCATCGGATTGTAATTCGAATATACGAGAAAGCATACTTCTCTCACGCGGAAACTCACACAAACCCCTTTCCCAGCTGCCATTTGATGTCTGTCTGAGTGGCCACGGCCGCCTGTTTTTCGGCTGAGCCCCCCTTCGCGCGGCAGCCTATTGCCTCCGCGACTAGAGAAGTAGTCCCGCTGACGCGACTCGGCCCAGTTTGAAGCGCGGGCTGCCATGTTCTCCGTCGGCGGGGACACCGGCCGTCCGGCTGTGACGACAGTCCAGAGTGCGCGCCCATTGGTGGAGGCTAGTGTGCGCATCCGCCTTTAAGGGGCAAATGCCGCTGCCTTCTAAAGTTATACCCGACTATAGAGGCTAATAGCTTCGCGGTAAAACACCTTGTGTTTAGGTCTAGATGCACGGTAAAGAACGCACAACTGGTTAAAATAATTCGTGCCTTCCAGTATGGCGTCTCCATACGAAGTCTGTCCCAAAAGTCCATGCAGTGAGTTAGCAAAAATGCGGGAGAGGATGTAGCGGCTCCGTTCTCTCGCTCTTTTCACCCGAAAGGATTCAACTGACCTCTAGTACGAGCCGGACAGCTGTACGACAAGGCAGAATTTTATGCATTCACGT
This sequence comes from Dermacentor silvarum, assembly GCF_013339745.2. Lineage (NCBI taxonomy): Eukaryota > Metazoa > Arthropoda > Arachnida > Ixodida > Ixodidae > Dermacentor > Dermacentor silvarum. The sequence goes on along the minus strand of NC_051155.1, from coordinate 168,656,431 downwards.
TTTGTACGACCCTATACGGCTTTGTCGAAATGGAAGTAGACGAACAGGCGGAACAAATGATCAAAACCAAGTTTCTCGTGAAATTACTATGGATAAATGGAAGAGGAGGAAACAGTGAATTTTGTCAAGCGGGGAGTATTTTGAAAGTGACCACATTGATGTATCTGAAATTTCGTGAAAAGGGGGGACAAAGCAGGCGGGATTTTGGGAAGAAATTTTAAGTGTGTGTGAGGGGGGTGGGGCATGTGCCAGTGTCACCCTCCCCTCCCCTTCCCCCTGGCTATACCCCTGCACACAGGCACTGGCGTTTTTTTTTTTTTTGCGTAGGAGTGCTTATTAAGATTTCTTACCAGAGAGTACGTCGCGACAGCTGTCGGCCATTTCTTTCGTTATTGTGAGAGCCTGTTCGCAATATTCGCCCAGCCTTTGGATGCGCGGTGGCTCGTCGGAAGCGGGTGACGATGCGAGTGGCGGCGCATCGGGGTACCAACGCAAGGGCAAGAAGCAACGGCAGCAGCAGCAGCAGCAGCAGCAGCATCCTCGTTCGCGACGAGTGCCGGCGTACGCGGCCGAGACGGCGGCGCTCAAGCGCGAGGTAGCCGGCAACCTGATGCGAGTGCTGCGCACCATCCGAGAACTTGACTCCATGGCCCAGAAATCTCAGCAGGACGAGCAGCAGGAAGAGGTCCAAGAACAGGAACTGGAGTCCGCACCGCAACAGCAGGATCCCATCGAACTGGTGGCGCCCGACACGGCGGGGCAGATCGACCAGCTCCTCAGGCGCCGGGACAAGTCGCAAGGGCTCAGGTGAACGCCACGTCGAACGTCCACTTAGAACACGACGAAAAAGAGAAAGACAATCCGGAAACCTACGTAGTATTTTAAGAAACTGCAGATTTTAGGTAGTGAATCTCTTTCTCGCACATTTTTATGGGGCCTTAATTGGCTTCGTTCCGTCCCCCCCCCCCCCCCCCCCTATAAGCTGTTACTGTTATCGCAGTGACGACGGTGAGTTGAGGCTTGGTTCCCGTCTAGCCTGTAGTCTGCATCGGCTTGACACCTAAACTACAGCATTCGCGAATCGCTCCTAAGCAGGCGTGGACCTCTGAGATCTCCGTTGTGAAGCAACTATATATAGATATGCATGTTAAGAGCATGCATGCCACGTGATCCCGGCCGCGGCGGCCGCATTCCAATGGCGGCGGAATACAAAAGCTCAGTGTATACCGCGTATAAATGGTTGAACGTCGCAATTGATCGGCGTAATTAACTCTCCACTATACGGCGTACCTCGCAACACGTGAACCGTGCTGTTTCGGCACTTTAAACCACACAATACAAATTAGCTCGTTCGTTCGCTGACACCGCAAACGTCTGAACCTGTGTTGGCTGGCGCAGGTTCGTGCGTTGGCAAAACATCGTGAGAAACGGCATGCGTGTACGTAGTTCAGGCAGCAAATACGCGCAGCCCTGTGTGCGACCTAGCAGTCTTTGCGTTTTCATTTCTTGCGCTGTTTTGGCATGTATAGGTTTGGTAACTCACTGTGTCGACGCTGCGCAGACTCATCCTTCAGTATCTGCTGACAAAGTTTGGCACGCCTTGGTTGGGCTCCGTCCCACGCAGGTCGACGAAAAAATGGACCGTCGAGTACCCGGACGAACTGAAAGAGAACCGGGCCGAGGAGGGCGACCTCCACCAGTTCAGCATCCTGCTCAAGAAGGCGCTCGACGAGCTGAGCGTCTCGTCTGACGCCAAAAACAGGACGACGGCCAAGCCTCGCAAAGCCGCCGTCTACAGATAGCGCCTCGGCTTCAGAGACGCGCGCGCGCGCACGCGCTGCGATCACCGCCTATGGACGGGTCTTTTTATTTCACCATGGACAGTCTCATCACCGCGCGTTTGGTCCCAGCAACTGAGCACTTTCTCTTCCTGTAGCTTCCTATAGCGCTGGTGCTAAACTTGCGTTAACGTGCGTTTAGCTAGTGCCTGCTCTACCTAAAGCGTCGGCTTAGATGTGGGGACTATACTGCGTTTCTGCTGAGCATGGAAAGACTTAAGTATTGGAGCTCACCGAGCCAGCCGCTCTGCTGTTCATGAGCGCATCCATCATGGTTAACCTCGTCAAGGCCATGGTGGCTCGAGTTGGGTGGGTAACGGTGCCACCTGAATCGTTAATTGGGGGTTAGTCTAAGTACCTGTCAAGCAGCGCGGCGCATCGCCTTTTGTACATCGTGCCATTCAGGGGCTGATGCCACAGCGTCATGTGATCGGCTTAATGATGTGATGGGAATAGCCTTATTCGCACACTGCTGCGCTTAGGAGTGGCCGAGCATCGACTGCGGTGGCTGTTTGCAATGGCGGGTGTGACCAAGCTAGGCTGGTGGTTTATCCTGACCTTAAGTGGTGGACAGCCTCAATAGAAAGGGGATTCCACACTTGCAGCTAGCATGTCACGGCCATAGGAACTCACTCGACTCTCTCGCGTTGTTCACCATGTGATACAGCTCATCAGCGCATTGTAGATGACATGCATTTGTACCTGTGTAAATGCCAGTTAACGCTGTAACGCAACGACACTGTGTGTATGCATGTAGCGTCCTTTACTTGGTGTAGACCAACGTATAGTTGATGCTTCGACACAGTAAGAGGAACGAATGCCCGAGATACCGCCAAAATAAAAGTATTCTGCATGAATCCAAGTTGCACCGAGCACTGATCGGAGACTGTCGCGCTAATTCGCAAGATCGCCCTGAGTCCTGTGAATGTATGTACGATATTTTTTATTGCAAGCAGTGTTTTGAGCAACGTTATGCGCCTCAACCGAACTTGTTTAATGCGCTTCCGGAAATTATCTCGGTCATCCTTCTACCTAAATTCGCAGATTTGCAGTCGGTGTGCTTTCCTGGTTGTGAGTTTTGACAAAAATGTAGAGCGGAATTTAATTGTTAGCGGGACAAAATTGGTTAGAGCATACCGCCAACGCTAATGGTGCCGTCTGTTCAGTGTGGGACAGCTAGCATACGGAGCTCAATTGGTCTTGAGTGTTCATAGCAAAGCGTACATATGAACTCTAATGGGATTCCATGCTGCACCCCGTGCATATACACTCTGGGTCGACGATACAACTCTGGCTCGACGAGTGCGCCATTGAAAAGCGACATGTGAACATGTCGACATGTCTTAGCATGGCATAGTTATCGCTTTGCACACGTTTTTCCAGGTCAGAGCGTCATGTGCTCGGTCTCCAGCCTCGGAGCACGCATCATATATATATATATATATATATATATATATATATATATATATATATATATATATATATATATATATATATATATATATATATATATATATATATATATATATTCCACTGCAGGGCACATTACTGCGAAACAAGGCATACTTTGAAGCGGTGACTAACAATCATCATTAGGTCCCATTTGAAATCTGTGTTACGTTGGAATTATATTGCGTGTTTCAACCACGACCTACTGGAACTACAGACCTGCACAGATGTCCGGCTTCTATGGGAGCAGCTTGCGCCCACTTTCGTTCAACCGGTGGCCATAGGTGGCGCTTTTATAACCTGTTCGTCTGCATTTGGCGGGTGGCTGGGCGGCGTTCGAATACATTTTCCTTCCTCCATGTTCGAATGTATGCGCCTGCTCTTCTGTAGCGGGCTGCTAGCATATGTGACAATTTCTTACGAAGACAACAGCTAGTGTGTAAAAATTGTTTAAGTGTACTCATTGTATTGATATGTAATAACGCGTAAAATAGTACACGAATTCTTTCTAGGTTTGATATTATGCGGAAATTTCGCGCCACTCCACACAAGAAAAAAAAAAAAACTCACTGATGGAGTGATTGTTTACGTGTTTGTTCGGCCCGTCAAATATGCATCGCAAAGCTTTTATGAAACTGTGAAAACTGATGCTAGAGTCCTTGCTTTGTTATGATTTACATGATGGCACACAGCAATATACCACAATGTGATCATTTACGTTATCCCGTCTGTAATTAACTCAAGCAAGCTGCATGTAGCTAAAGCTGAAGTTACATGCCTTCTGCAGCGTCTGCAAATTCAAGCAGTTTGTGTGTGGTCTGCGTATACATATCGTCTGCGTGATTCTTTTAAATGTCCTTGTTGATCATATCAATATATCAAGTTCTTTATATTGTATTTCTTTATGTCTCCATTGTACTATATTTTATCCTATGAATCTTCTGGTAATCAGATTTTTTTCCTCTACTGCGAAGGCAACGGGAGGAAATGTTATCGTCTGCCGGCTGTACTCGTTGTTTTCCTTTCTTGCGCCGCTCTTCCTTCTGTACCTCGTGATTGAAATGAGAAGCAATCATTCGCAAATTTTGTTTTCTTTTTTATTTTCGTGAACTTATGCATTTACAAACAATGTAAACGATCTGGGGCTGCCGAAATAGCGGCACGAACGCTGGAACAGATCGCAGAAGCAGACGACAGCGAACAGGTTATAACTAGCGCCACTCTGCTCGTACGTTCTATCCCTAGCGGGAAAAGGGGTGAACTAGACCAGGCGTGCTGGAGCAGGGAGATCTGTGCAGGTCTGTAGTTCAGTAGGTCGTGGTTTCAACAACAAATGTTAACCTACGTATTAAACGTATTTTGTAGAGGTTCTCGAAAAAACAATTTCCGTATAGAGTAGATGAGAATATTCTAGAGAGAATAAAAGATTTATTAGTGAAAAATTAATGGTAGTTTTGTGGTCGGACTTCCTAGTTCGGAAGACCATTGGCTTTTGCCGCCGTCCGGGCTCGGTTGACCAGGGCTTGTTGCTGATCTGGGTCCGAGCTGGACAGGGTCGTCTCCAACTTGACTATCGTCAAATTATGCTTGGAGGATACTTTCGGATTCGCTTGGCACGCCCAGACCATCTGGTATAACGTGGCCGTATGGGGACAGAATTTGCATTGCGGATTGTACGTCGTAGGATCTATCTTTGATAATACATAAGGATTTGGAAAGGATAATGTTTGTAAGCGTCTCCATGCTACTTGCGTTGCCCTATCTAATTTGGGATCAGGCGAGAAAACGAACCCCTATAAGGGCGAACCGAAAATGGAATACTTTCTCTTTTGTGAACCAACATCATATACGAATTTTACGTGAAGTCCATTTCGTAAAACAACAATGCTGCTACTACTACTACTAATAATAATGCTTTCCATACATTGACCACATGCATGTAATACCATCCACGATTAGACGTCCGAATAACTGTGGCACTTGTAAATGATAAACAACTGCATTGAATTATCTGGTGCACCCCGGCATTGACAGTAATAAAACAAAGAAACGCATGTTAATTACTAGATACACGTACAATGTTGTGTTCGCTGAACAAAATTACAATGCTACAGCAACACGCATTCTCTTAAAGTGGTGCAAGCATGATGAGACTGACTGGCGAAATATTAAATCGGAACAAATGTTTATATAGGCTTCCTAAAAGCGAGTCATTCTTATTTGATAAATGAAAATTATTGAGCAGAAGTTACTTGCCCGGCGCGGTTGCTCAGAAAGTGATGCTCCTGCGCAACATCCTTAGCTTCCCAGCCTATCCTGCAGCGGAATCGTTGGAAACAGTCTTCGCATTCATCGTTCTGGCTCCCTCAAGACTCTAATAAGTGTTTCTTTCTCTTATATATGCGAAATAAACGAATATTCGACACTTCAAATAGCGAATTCTCGAATATGAATAGCAGCGACTATTCGATTTATATTCAAAATTACGAATTTCGCGCACCCCTAGCATTTTATTAAGCGCTCCAACTTCACTGCATTGCAAGCGATTACTGAGGCACAGCAGAATGCCGGGAGCTAATGTTGTCAAAATAAATATTGCCATAATTCTGGATAGCTTTAAAATGCTGACATGTCACTACTAGGGTGCACTGGAATTAGTGTCTTGCAGAACTACATTTGATAGCTAACGCAATGGACCCCTTACCAAAGCGCTAAACTTCATTTTTCACAGTTACCAGTGACCGATGCCAAAAATATGGCGGACTGCACATCACTAAAATGACATGATCTTTATGTGTGGTTACTGGATTGCTCTTAATTTCAAGCATTCATTTCCGTAAGATATAACGTACGTAGGCAAGAAAGTGTGCGCCGCTGAAAAGCCAGGTTGCCACTTTTCTAGAAAGTCTATTGCAATCACCACTTCGTTACAGACTTTGCTGCAATGCAAGATATCACTGAGGCAAAGTAGACTAACGTTCATAAGGCAACGTCGTGGAAACTTTCTGTGCGTCCGATTTTCCCACATCAAAATTGGAGATCGTGCCGTCATCTGAATACTAGGATATGGAATGGATATGGAATGAGTGCTTCCTCGAAAACTTTTTTGAAGGCTAAGTCTAACATAATTGCAAATCTAACTTCAGTTATTTAGCCATTGATACAACGGTCTAACTTTACCGCAGCGCAAATAATTACCGAGGCAGAGCACGCTTTACAGGGCCCATAGATTCGTTCAGGTTGGTGGCGCCACCTCTCCCGCAATCGCGAAGTTAGCGTTGACTTCCGCGGCCGGACTGGTGCACGCGCCCAGCGAGCGCGTTTTTCAGTCCCGGCTGGCGGCGGCAAGCCTTATGGTTTCACCCTCTATGAAGTACTGCTACGCGTCTTCAGGTTAGCATGGACATAATACGATCAAGCCTTCCATATAATCGTAGCTTCTGTGGAGAACAATATTTAAAAATCGCATGTGGCTGCAGAGAGCACAATTGTAGTATTTGAACTGCTCTTCACGCTGAGGCGGATATTACTTGCACGATAAATAGAAAAGCAAAACCGACTAATTAATAAAAGTTTGTTAATTATGTTTTTAACCAATTACCATAATGCACATATTGCAACTGACAAATTGTAGCCGGTGAGGCCACAAGGCATATCCACTTAAAAATAGTTTGGATTACACCATTTTCGAGATATGCGCCATCAACCTTGCGATAAAACTGCAGTTTCGTTCCACTTACTCTTTTATCAAAACGCCGTTTACGTATTGAAGCACAAAAGTAACTGGAACGCCCTTGTATTTCGTCGCACACATTGGGAAGGAATATATCGAAACTGGTGTCATCCTGAGAATTCGTTCCGAGTCGATCCGCCTTTAGAACTGCCTGGCTACAATTTGATTTGTAAATTGCAATATGTGCCGTAAAGTAATTAGTGAAAAAACTAATTAATGCGTGTTTGTTAATTAATCGCTTATGCATTTCGATTTCTCCTGCAAGTAATGCACGCCCCCTCGAGTAGTTAAAAATCGCCTGTGGCATCTGCCACGTGTGATTATTATTATTTTTTTAATCTTGGAGCACGCTTAAGCTTCGCCTTTAAGAGTGGAACGCGATAGCATTCAAAGTCGTAGCACTACGCACTAATTCTTGTGTTGGCCCAACACTAGAGTTAGTACACAGTAACTACACAGTTGAGTTACTGTACAATAACTCAACCTAACATCACCTAGAAACGTGTTCTAGGTGGTGTTCGGTAGCCCGGAGGGTGTGGGCATTCCCAGGTGCAGTGATTTACTCTGGGCTTTGCTCCACGCTAGGGACAGTGTGAGGAATATTGTGCGGGGTGGAAGAGCCGAAGGCTAAAAGAGAGAGAGGAATGAATCAGGGTGTAGTTGTCGCCACGCGAAGGCATCACCTCACTTAAGGGAATGGCGTGGTGGGAGGAAATGCCTCCTGCTATGTCTGTGATATTGTAGCATTTCAGTATAAATTCAGTGGGTCAGTCGGTGCGTCGTCGGGGTTGGACAGCCCTTCTAATGTTATTATTTCTTTTGACGGAACAAGATTCATTACAACCATTGAAAATAAACGACAAACAATTGCGTCTTTTATATATACAGGGTGTTCATTTTAAGTTTTACGGAATTTTTAGAAATCGCCTCTGGCAGGTAGCACAATCCTTATCATTGAGCTCGGTTATTCAATGAGACGGACATTAGTAGCACGAGAAATCGCAACACATATTCAACAAATTAACAAAAATTCACTAATTAACTTCTTAGTTAATTACTTTACGACATATTGCAATTTACGGATTGTAGCCGGTGAGCTTTTCAGGCGCATCCACTTGGAATGAATTTCCAGGATGACACCAGTTTGGAGGTATGCGCCATCAAACTCGCCGTAAAAATGCACTGTTGTTCCACTTACTTTTTACCAAAATGCTGCTTTATGCATTGAACCTATTCGGAGTAGGGATAGTAGTTTTATCGGTTGCATAAACTTGGACACGTTCGCTTACTAACTGAATTAACAAGCGTGGTGTCAGCGCGCACAAGCAAACATGAATAGATCACACTGAATGACCGCAGACGACTGTCAAAACGCTGGCAGCAAGCGCAGCCGCCGCAGCGGGCGAAGGTTCGTGCGGTCTATCGCTTCAACGGAAACTGAGCGGCGAATGCACAGCGCATACTAAGGTCATAGCCGTGTGGAGATAAGAGACGGTGCGGGTGACCGCCACAGCCGGGCAAAGTACAAACATGGTTGTTGGCAGAGTAGAAGCTGCCCCCCCCCCTCCCTCCCGCGCTGCCTTCCCGCTTTCTTGCTTTCGCGTGGGAGATTGAGTGGCCAGTTCCCTTTGCGCCCGGTTGCAAGATACGCATTTCGTGCCACGCACAGCGTCGCCCACCTCCCTCCCTCCCATACCCCCCCGGCCTTTCGCGCGACGGTCGCGTTTGCTATCCGCCGTGCGTTCGCTCTCCGTGATAGCGCGCGGGAAAATACGGCGCGCGGCGACGATATTATCGCCCTCGGACTTTACACGGAACCTCACGGCAACGGCGACGGTGACAGCGACGCCGACGGCAGAAATCTGGTTGAAGTGTCCATATAATTGCTATCGCAATAAAAGAAAGTGGGTACAGTAGCCCATGCATTTCGTCCCACACTTTGGGAAATAATATCTCGAAATTGGTGTCATCCTTGAAGTTCATTTCAAGTGGACGCGTCTTGCAAATTCACCGGCTAGCTACAATTCGTAAATTGCATGATGTATCGTAAAGTAATTAACTAAGAAGTACATTAGTCTATTTCTGTTAATTGGTTGAATGTGTGTTTCAATTTCTCCTGCTACTAATATCCGCCTCATCTAATAACCCAGCTCAACGATAGTAGTAGTAGTAGTATTCATAGAAAACGTTATTTATTGTTTTGTAATGAAGTCCCAGAGGGTGGAGCCCTCAGTCCATTTGCTGCAGCTATGCGGCTGGCCTGGTCGATCAGGTATCGCTGGTCGTCCAAGGCTGTGCTGGAAAGAGCGGCTTCCCACTGGGATGGGGAGGCGTAGCTCAACAAGAAGAATTATGCTACCTGCCACAGGCGTTTTTAAAAATTCCGTAAAGCTTAATTTTGAACACTCGGTATATATTCCCCACCGGAGCCGCCACAGTACCGATACGTCAGTGTGCCGTGAAGAATTTCAATGTAGTTTCTTGCATTTAGTTCGTTATAGCGCAGGATTTAACACTTGCCACGTGAAGTGCTCGCTCCATCCTCACCTAGCGATTTTTGGTAACTAGACTTTCAACGATCGAGTTCCTCGCCACCCGTCATTTATTTTCGCGTAGTTCTGGCTTGCACATCCTCGGCTCCCGCCAAGTGTGGCCGTTTTTTGATTAACGAAGCGTAACTTACTCGTACAACTTAACTTAATGTAACTCTTTAGTGCCCCTTCAAGAGGAAGCTTTACATCCGGGAGCTCATATCTAAGGACATGACAAAGAAAAAAGAATCGTTCGGCATCTACTGAATTGATTTTGATTAGGCTTGTCGTAATTAAAAGGAAATAAAGGTAGAACTATACCGATGTATGAGGTTAGAGGTTTTGTTTATTCGGGCGTTAGGTTTTTTTTTTCTTTTTTTGACGAATGTTGCCGAGAAATCGACCGGACAATTTCGAGAAATGTAAAATCAAGTTTGCGACCGTCTGTAACTAGGCAATAACAAGTGCGCTCGAAAGCGTTAATTACACGGCCCTTATCCGCAATATTTCGCAGTGCCCTAAGAGAAGTGCAAGTGACACCGCAAATTCACGTTCGTTGGAAATCGGGGATATATGTGTGCCGAAAGTTTAACGTTTCTGGCCTAATCATGGGATTTGCAAGTAATCACCGTATGCGTTGCTCACCGTATGTATACTTTCATGTGTTGTTGCACCCGCAGTGTCCTTGGTGAAGTAAACGAGGCACCTTGTTCTTATTTGATGGAAATAAGAGGCGCATGACGTCCCATGTGTGTCCAAAGTTTAATGTGAACGCGTGGGTAAATACGGCATTATACAATTTATGCGAGAGCTTTCCCGGTGTCCGAGTTTCAATTTGCACGAAATGTGGCCCATGTCATTCGCAGGCAACGATGTGTGATTTAATTGCAGGCAACTGTGTTTTGCAGCCAGTAGGAGCCGAAGCCACATGTATAGGACCGATATGTGCGTATCTGGTTCCGCCGTATGTTTTATTTATTTATTTATTTATTTATTTATTTATTTATTTATTTATTTATTTATTTATTTTTACACAAAAGAGAATTTTTAAAAACCGCCTGTGGTAGGCAAAGTTCTAATCATTGAGCTGGATTATTCAAAGAGGCGGACATCGCTTTACAGCAGATATTGAAATTTACTAATTGCAGCAGGTGAGTTCGCAAGGCGTATTCGCTTGGAAGTTGGAACGGATTGTCAGGGTGACATCCGCTTAGCCCGCCGCGGTGGCTTAGCGGCTATAGTGTTGCGCTGCTAAGCACGAGGTCGCGGGATCGAATCCCGGCCGCGGCGGCTGCATTTCGATACGGGTGGAATGCAAAAACGCCCTTGTCCCGTGCGTTGGGGGCTCGTTAACGATTCCCTGGTGGCCAAAATTAATCCGGAGTCCCCCACTGCGGCGTGCCTCATAATCAAATCGTGGTTTCAATTGGCACGTAAAACTCCAGCATTCAATTCAATTCGACACCCGCTTCGAGGCATTCATTCCAAAAGTATGCAATGAAATACAGGGGCGTTCCAGTTACCTTCATGCTTAAATGCATAAAACAGCGGTTTGTGACAAAAAAAAATGTAGCAGTTTCGCCCGAAAGGCGAAGCATCAATTGCGATAGCAAATCAGTAGAGAGCTATTCGGAGTAGGGATAGTAGTTTTATCCGCTGCATAAACTTGGACACATTCGCTTACTAACTGAATTAACAAGCGTGGTGTCAGCGCGCACAAGCAAACATGAATAGATCACCCTGAATGACCGCAGACAACGACTGTCGAAACGCTGGCAGCAAACGCAGCCGCCGCAGCGGGCGAAGGTTCGTGTGGTCTATCGCTTCAACGGAAACTGAGCGGCGAATGCACAGCGCATACTAAGGTCATAGCCGTGTGGAGATAAGAGACGGTGCGGGTGACCGCCACAGCCGGGCAAAGTACAAACATAGTTGTTGGCAGAGTAGAAGCTGCCCCCCCCTCCCTCAAGCGCTGCCTTCCCGCTTTCTTGCTTTCGAGTGGGAGATTGAGTCGCCAGTTCCCCTTGCGCCCGGTTGCAAGATACGCATTTCGTGCCACAGCACAGCGTCGCCCGCCTCCCTCCCTCCCATACCCCCCCGGCCTTTCGCGCGACGGTCGCGTTTGCTATCCGCCGTGCGTTCGCTCTCCGTGATAGCGCGCGGGAAAATACGGCGCGCGACGACGATCTTATGGCCCTTGGACTTTATACGGAACCTCACGGCAACGGCGACAGCGACGCCGACGGCAGAAATCTGGTTGAAGTGTCCATATAATTGCTATCGCAATAAAAGAAAGTGGGTACAGTAGCTCATTCTTATCGCATGTTTCACGGCGCTTATCTCTCATAGACCCGTGCCAACCTTAAATTCCTTTCAACTGCACGTGCCTTGGAAACTCATCGGCGACAATTCGTAAATTGTAATATGTGCCGTTAAGTAATTAATGACGAAGTTATTTAGTGAATTTCTTCTAATCAGTTTGATTATGCGTTTCGATTACTCGTGCGAGTAATGTCCGCCGCTTCGAGTAATCCATCTCAAGCACTACAATTACGCTATCTGCCACAAACGATTTTTAAAAATTATGTGGGGTCAAAAAAAAAACACTACATGTTTCAGCGAGTATTCAAGTCTGCGAGTGCGCATTACACTTATTTCATTTATTTTTACCCTCTGGGCCTATCGGCATTACAGCTCAGGTGGTTCATGCTAGCGAGTGCTCATCAGAAAGTGCTCATCTCCGCCTGTGGTGTGGCCGTTCGTCTTCCGTGGTGGCTTTAAATGTGTAGCACTAACGCGAGACATTTGCTAGCAGTTCTTTGTTGTCCTGTCATCACACTAAGTGCTGGCGCATGACTGAATGAACGAAACTCAATCGTAATAACAATCAAACATACGGCACTGAGAAAAGCCACCGACGAAACTTAAGTAAATAACTCATGGTCTCTCCATATATATGAAGAACTGCGCCTTTATTAGCGAAATGGTCTATAGTATCGCACGTGAAATGCGACTCTATAGCACACCATCACCGTCTCCAGGTACCACTGCTGGTCACCTGAGCGACGACATAGCATATCTTTGGGGCCTAGGTTCTCGTGCGCTCACAGAACGGGTATACGTGTTTCAAAAGCCGTAGTTAGGTGGCGTTCATTGTAGCAAAAAGCCACGCGCGCCGCTGTTCGAATATCAATTCTGGCTGATAATATATAGTACATTACGCCATACGCTCCGTGCATTTAGACGAGCGAACCAAGGTGTTTAATGAATACAAAGACGGGTGTCTCGCCGCACCGCTCTTAACTCGGCGATAGCAAAAGTATAAAGACTCTCGAAACCGGATTTCTCTGCCTTCTAACGGCAGCCGGTTTTTTTCTTAAAGAGCGCTTCCAACGCGTATTTCACATCGGCCCGTTGGTCTAGGGGTATGATTCTCGCTTTGGGTGCGAGAGGTCCCGGGTTCAAATCCCGGACGGGCCCTTTCTTTTGCCGCGTTGTTTGGTGTTTACTTGCGGTGCATCAAATTAATTTCACAATAGTGAGGGATAAATAACCTTATTGAACAAAAGGCAGATAAGTCGCGAAGGCAGAGTAAGTTGCGAATACGAATACTTAGTGTGAAGTATTTGTATTCGAAAATGAACTGCCTGGTATATTCAAAACTATAACCAAATATTTCGCAACAACTGACTGTTTAAGCCTATAGTTACCATTCTCCATCTGCTAAACAAAGTATTGCTCTAGGTTTGGCAACGACAATAGTTTTCGAAGCAATGCAGTAACAAAATGGGTAATACAAGCATTGTTTTCGGTCGCGGCAGAAGCCTACATGACAACATGTGAACTTTTCCTTGCACTCTGGCATTTAGTGTTTTCGGCTGTCTAGCTGTGTAGCAGTTATCTTTTACGCTATAAACAGTGATGTTTTCATCGCAACGGACCGTTTAACATGTGTCTACGTATCTAAGACAGAGAAGTCCTTCGGTTATTTTTATTTTCCCGCAACCTGCGATCTTTTTTTTTTCGGCAATCATTTATTTAGCATTTTTGGCAACCTAGCCATACAACAGCCATTTAATTACGTGGAGTTTGTTTGCAACCGGCCGACTGTAATGTCATTGAGAGGCTATTCTTACATTTTTTCTAATGGCAATTGATGATATTGTGTTTAAAACTGATCATATTTGTCCCTGATAGTTAGCTGCCTTTTTCACACTAGTCATTGAGAGGCTATTCTTACATTTTTTCTAATGGCAATTGATGATATTGTGTTTAAAACTGATCATATTTGTCCCTGATAGTTAGCTGCCTTTTTCACACTAGTCAGTACAAGAGCGGCACCTCACTATGCTGAAATAAATAGCCCTGCTGTGAATATTTGCGTCTGGGCTTGACTATTCGATTCGATATTCGATACTTACTATTCATATTCGAAAAAAGACATTGATATCAGCCCACCTCTAATTAAAACATATATGCAATCTCTCTCCTGTCTTAATGTGAAAAGACAGGGGAACTGAAAAGGAGACTGGTGGAATCAGCACCATTATGATGACGAACAAGTACAAAGAGGTGGTTACAGCCTCTGTCAAAACTTTAAAATCCACTGCGCTCGTGATAGAACCTGTCGGCCCACGCCCCGGTGCCTCTGTAGAATTTCTTTGCTTCTTCTAAGCAGGCGATGAAACAAA
>NC_051155.1:168527320-168642089 GCF_013339745.2 Dermacentor silvarum | reverse complement strand
TTTTTTTGAAACAGAAGCAATACCCTCCTTATTTTTGTGTGCAGAAAATTTGTCGCCGCTCGGCAGGCAGTTAAATTACACATTTTAGTACTGATTTCTGCATTATTCCTCTATTATCTACCATATGGCGCTTCGCGACCACCGCACGGCCTAAGTACATATCACGAGTTACTTTCAGACATAGCGCAAAAAGTACGCACAACACACACGAAGACACGACAGACGCGGACGAGCGCTACTACTAACCATTTATTTCAGTCAACAAACCATCCCATTTATAATGTGAACGACGTACACCAGTGTCACGGCCCTTCCCATGCGAGGTGATAAAAATAAATCTAAAAAGTTAACAGTAGTATCTCCTCAGCAACAGAGCTCAAATAGTTCAGTTCGGCAACCCGCCGTGGTTGCTCAGTGGTTATGGTGTTGGGCGCTGAGCACGAGGTGGCGGGATCGAATCCCGGCACGGCGCCGCATTTCGATGGGGCGAAATGCGAAAACACCCATGTACAGTCACCACAAAAGTTTGCGGACCACGCGAGCGCGTGCCAGACTGCCTATCCGCGCCCACCTAGCGGTACGCCACCTAGCGGCGACAGGGGCGCTCTCCCGGATATGAGCCCTCTTGGTACTCGCCTGCCTGTTAATTTTTTATTCCCGTGCATGACATTGTTAGTTCGTTGTGTTGACGCAGAGCGCTGTCTGCGATAAGACCGCCACATATCTGGCTTGATAGCAGTATCGGAGCAATCACTGCAACCTTTGTCGACTGGTGTGCCAGTGGGTAGATAAGTTTCACGAAGCGCTGCGACGATTTTTTTACGCGACGTTTACTGGCGCACTTTGGTTGGCAGCATCTTGGTCCAATGAGTGTTGCTGCTTCTGCGTCTTGAGAGAAAGGGTAGGGAGGTGTTTCACTGTCATCAAAAATAAAGAAAAAGCGGATGCATAGAAAATTTTCTTTCACACATAGGCGCATCTTCGCATCAGTCGCTGAAAACGTAGTAGACTTGCTTCAGGCCACGTGGTGATTGCTATTTGGAAAGATGCCGCTGCGTGTTCCACTTGACGAAAGAAGGCACATTGTGCGTTTATTTATAGAGGGAATACCTCAGCGCGAAATCTGCCGCCGAACCAACAGGAGCCGGACTGCCGTGAATAGGATTATTCAAGCTTTCCGCGACGATGACAGATTCACAGATATGGAGCGCAGTGGGCGTCCAAGGGCCACGACTGAGGAAGAGGACCGCCTGATTACGGCCGCCATCGTGGCTGATCCTTTTCAAAGTGCAGAGGATATCCGAGAAGCGCTCTCGCTCACGGTATCGTCTGAGACTGTAAGAAGAAGGCTGAGTGAGCTTGGCCTGCAGTCTTTCGTAGCAGCACAGAAGCCCTGCCTCTCAGACAGCCAGCTACAAGAACTACTCATGTTCGCTACAGCGATGAAAGATTGGACAACAGAGAAATGGGGCGATGTCATCTTTAGCGACGAGTCAACTTTTTCCACGCGCTGGGACCAACGGAAGCGGGTTTGGCGTCCACTAAACTGCAGGTGTGTTTACAGTGTATTGGCAGTTAATTCACGAAGCTAATTCTGCATCACAACATGTTTCACGTAAAATGAGCTTTTGGACATTACGAGATTTTTCTGTAGTGGTATTATGTTGAAAACATTAACGATTGTTTCATAGTACTACTTACTCTGAAGCTAATTAAAAGCTGCCAGTGGGTCTTTCAGTACTATCTAATGATGTTTGCACGTTTTCTATTGCAACTCTATAACAGCATTATAAAGTTCATACGCAAGAGGAATCACAACATTTTTAGACGCGCCGCTGGAACCCAATTGTATGCTATTTCTTGCAGATATCTGCCTAATTACACACAGAGTGTTCTATCCAGTGGACGGTGTTCCGTGAGCGTGTGGGGAGCAATCAGCAAAGATGGCCTTGGTCCCCTTGTGCGTCTGGAAGGGCCCTTCACTGCGTCACGGTACTGCGACGTCATCACTAGACACCTCGTTCCGTATGCGCTGGACGGTCCCTTCAGCGACGGCTGCTATTTTTTTCAACACGACCGCAGCCCGATCCATAAAGCACGTATCGTCCAGTCATTGCTAGAAGAACATGCTGTTTTCCAGCTTGAGTGGCCTCCATGTGGCGCCGACTTGAATCCCATAGAAAATGTCGGGGGCATGTTGAAGAAACGGCTGTCCACACGAGCCAACCGCGGCCGCACGGCCGATACGCTGTGGCAAGCGATCTCACAAGAATGGGAAAGCCTGCGCGGTCGACCGGAGATTACTGAATCTTTGTACGAGTCGATGCCCACACGCATCAATAAGGTGCTAGAAAACGGCGGACATTTCACTTCCTACTAGATCATTGAGAGACCTATGTTTCATGACACTTCTGTAAATGTCTTGTGAATAAATTCATCCCCTTCAGACACGAATTATGATGCACTGTCTGCAAATGCGTCAAATGCGCATGGCATCATTTCAAGACGCTCACTATTACATTCCAAGAAAGAAGACGAAGCAATGTGCTGTTTTGTGCGAGTTTCAGTAAAAAAATTAATTAGCGTATAACTCATTATTTAATTATTCATAAATCCGTCAGCTTCAATGCTTGCATAAAAAGAATCAACTATTAGGCCCGAAACGCATGCACACTTGCTTTTTCGGTTGTATTCGTGTCGACCGGAGAAAAAAAATACTCTTGACGTTGGTCTTGGAACGCGGCACGTCGAACGATTGTCTAACATGGTAGTGTCTCCAGCAAAGTGATCATCTGCAGCAATACGCAGGACAATGAAGTTAACTGACCGCTAGTTGTCCCATCAGGAAGCGGACACGAATGTGCACACTGAGTTTTAGGTCATTTGAAGAAACACGTGGCGTGGGACGCGCCTCCGAAGTTCGAGTCCCCAAACGAGGACGCCGTGTCGCAAAGGGTTATAAAAGAGTCATCGCACCCGATTATTTCTTATTTTTCTAAATGTAACCACTATAGCAGCGCGGTGGTTCGGGGCTTTGCGCAGCAAAACCTGGGCGCAGGCGATCAAATCCCGGCCGCTACTGTCACTTAGCGATTGGGGAGGAACGGAAAAATTCTGCCTACTGACTAAGCATCTGTGTCCCATGGCTGCCTCACCGCTCACTCACGCACTCACGAAAAAAAAAAAACAGCGTGGCTACGCGAAAATAGAACTGATAACAGCCGAAGAATACGCTGTCTGATTACTTGTACTGATATTCTGCTCTCAAAATATAAGCAAGTAGCCCTGGCTAACAAAGAGCGTGTCACGTTGAAAGAGATAGGTAGAAAATATTTGCGCACAGTGCGAAAATAGACAGGCCATAGATTTAAGGAGGGATGCGTCTTCAACGTAGCGCTGCTGTCGATCGCTGGTGACGTAGCGGAAGTGTCGCGAAGAGGCTCTTGGCCACGCGCTCGCGTGGTCCGCAAACTTTTGTGGTTGACTGTACTTAGATTTAGGCGCACGTTAAAGAACCCCAGGTGGTCCAAATTTCCGGAGTCCCCCACTACGGCGTGCCTCATAATCAGAACTGGTTTTGGCACGTAAAACCCCATAATTTATTTTTTTTAGTTCAGTTCGGCAACGTGCAAAAGAATTGACGCTTCGCTTATACAAATATCTGAGTTCTTGTGGATGTAGAATGCTTCTAGAGCCACTCGAGCCGTGTAGTTTGTTGATTTGCCTAAGATAGTGGTCTCATAAAATCGTGCCTCGCAACCACACGTAATGATGTGGGCAACCAAATGTGCATACCTGTCCTCTCTTTTCTTAACTTTTAGCGCATGCTCCATGAGCCGGTCGTTTATGCACCGTTCGGTTTGGCCGATGTACACCTTCCCGCACAACAAGGGGACGGAGTATACTACTCTTGTCGCACACCCCACGAAGCGGCTATCATGGGTGGTTTGGCAACCTCCTTTCCTGTCACCGCAAATTTGAGGGCAGAGCCTGGATAGCTTATTAGGAGCCGTGAAGACTACAAGAATACGATGTCTGTTCGCGACCTTCTTCAGGTTGTGCGAAACCTGATGCATATATGGCATGGCTACGGGTCTCGCCATCCATCGCTGGGTCTCAGCCCTTTCCGCTCCAGCTCTGTTCTTTACCCTCTGCAGAATAGACTCGGCCACCGCAACAACAAGCAACTCAGGGAATCCTACTGCTAGTAGGCGACCAATCTGATTGTCAAAGCTATGCTGCATTGAATAATGCGGGCATGACATACGGAGCGCAGCATCCAGACATTGTAATGCAATGCCCCTTTTTACTGCTTTAGAGTGGACAGAGTCAAAGGGCAGGAGACACTTCTTAAACCGTGGGAGGTACTCTCAGCAAACCTGGCCTACACTAAATGTTAGCCTGAGATCCAGAATTTTAACCCCTCAGTTCCAAGCAATTCAAGAGTGAAACTCAAACCCTGTCCAGCTTGAATAAAAACATCTAAAATACTCCCAGTGGCAGTGAAACCGTCCTCTTTGTTTAAAACAATTAAAAAGTCATCGACGTACCGAAGCACTTTGAATAACTTCCCTCCATTAAAAGTAAAATCAAGCGCACTGTCAATATCAGCTAAAAATATGTCGCATAGAATCGAAGCCACGCAAGGCCCAATACACGCTCCTCTACGTTGCAGAAAAGGCTGCTCGTTAAAAACAATAAATGTTACACCAAGATAAAATTCTAAAAGCGTTAAATTATGAACCGACAAGCAAGCGGAGTTTTGGAAATCGCATTCGCCACTCTGTTCAATGCACTTCCTAACAGCAACTAAAAGCTTATCTTGAGGTACTGAATAAAACAAGTCCTCAACGTCGACAGACAAGCCATAATCTATACTCTCGTTGTGTTTCACACATTCAGTGACTTCTTCAGATTTCCTCACGCGGAAAGAATCAACAACCGTCAGTCACTTAAGGCTCTTCAGTAAAACTGACTAACATTCTTTTGCCAAGCCCCCCCTTCGCTAACAATGGTTCTGAAAGGGACATCTACCTTATGCGTTTTTGTAGAAAAGAAAACCTTCAGACTGTTCCCCTTACTATTTCTAACAGAACTAGCAAGAGCATTCAATTCCAAGTCCTTATAAAATTTGATGACCTTAGTCTTAACCCTCACTGCACTTTTCTAAACAGCCACAAAGTTCTTGTCCACTGCCGCTTGGGCTTTTTCATTGAACATGCCTTTCGGCATAACAACAAATCCACCTTCCTTGTCAGCTTCTAGGACAACCAAACTGTTCTGCCAAACTGAGAGTAACTATGTTAGACCAGCTAGCCCAACAGGCGGTCCTTCCGGAACGTATCACGATTTCTGCGATCATAGTTTTGTTCTTGCCTGGATCGTCTGTCTTTCTATGCGTAGAGCTACTATGTGTGACTGCACAACATGTCTATTTGTCTTGTTTGACGCATTACATACAGTGACGTTTGCTTAAATACGTAGATTTATTGGAAACTTATACATATATTTAAACATCTTGTTGCGAGGCTTTGTGTATGCAAACAGTGCATTTTGTTTCCAGTGACACCTTTGTGCCACTGCCCTTTGTGCCACTTTATAAACTTGTATCTTCGCATTTGTATATTCCATTCTATTTTCGTATTTCTAATATACATCTTGCAGAACTCCACTTCTTATATGTACTCACTGTTGCAACTATATTATCGGTGTAATTACAATACACGACCGGTAACAACTGCTCATGCGCAATCTATTTCAACGAAGGACAGCGTCATCGAGGTTTTTCCCTGGCCGTTGCATATGTACAGTCACGAGCAAAAGTTTGTGGACCAAAGGTATGGTATGAAGGTATGATAAAACTTTATTACGGTCCCTCGGAACGCGCGTCAGCACGTAGCGGGCCGCTCCCACAACGTTACAGAAAGGCCGAGCCTCTCTGCTGCCACGATTTTATTTTTTTTCCCTTCGCAGCCTGGGCATTCCGGCTGAAATCAAGAGCGCAAGCCTAGGTGCGCGTGTTGGATAAATACAACGTATTACGCCAATTCGGGGCCGCGCAGCTGCGCTTAATATATCTAATTTTTTTTCTGATGCCATGGTCTCCAAACTTCTGCTCGCAACTGTACAAAAAAGTAAACAAGGTTCTTTAATGACAAAGATTTATCAAAATATTTGTGCTCAACTTGTTATTTTCATGGCCTTTACGTTTTTCACACCAGCTGTATGCACTGCTTTGCTGGTTTGGAACTGATATAGTTCTAAAGTTCGTGTGATATTTTCATTACTTATTAAATAGACAAAAAAACGCGAAAGCATTGATATCAGTTATTTCTGCCACAATTTTTGGGACATACGAATATATTCTTTTATGAAGAAATACATATTTTACTTGACAGTGGGTAGCATTCGGTAGTTTGTTTGCAGCCTCTAATATACAATGACATTGGCAATGACAATGCAGTTATTATTGGTGTATTTCATCCCTCGACAAATTCTATAAGGAGGAGGCCGCGCTGAACCGTGAGCCCCCCCTTCTCCGAACAAAATTTCTGGCTATGCCACTGTGCAGTGAAGCAGGTCTTCGAACACTGACCAGTTACAGATGATTTTCAGCATTTACACCCGTCGCTTACCAAGAGCTTTGAAAAGCTGTTTGACTGAAATGTACCAAATTTTCTTTACAAAGCCACTAATTTACTTTGTTCACAGGAACCTCCCTGAGAAAACTGACATCAATCCGAGCATTTGTTGACGTGATTTTACTCTTTGCGGCGTCGGCCATTTTCGTTACGGTGCGGTTTCACCAAGGTCACCGCCAATGGCACCGAAAGTATAGCCATGCACCTAAGGCTTTCGCCTTCGAAAAACGGAAATTCCGTGGCAGTGAACATAACTCAGCCAGGCACCTGCACGCAAATGCGCAAAAGGACTCGTAAACTGAGGCCAACCGAGATTAAGGGCGTCAATCATGCGACTGCATATCCTGAAACATGCGCCCATCGCCATCATTTAGCAAGCTTACATTATTATTTTAGAATCAGCTTTCGAGAAATGAAGCGAAAAAATGGCATTTTTGCTTTTTTGATTCGATCGGACAAAAAGTTGGACGAGGAAAAGATGGACGGAAAAGGGGGGGGGGGGGGGGGGCGGAGGCCGCTCTTTCAAGATTCTGCATCCGCTTTCTCGAAGCAGGGCTGAGCCTCTGAACGCCTATCAATAGCAGCAAAACTACTGATTCACAGTAGACTAGCTGGCCGCTCGTCTTATACGCGCAGCGGTTATCAGATCACCCATTCCTGATTCGCACTCGTCCATGCTCGACGGTGTCAGCGGTCCTTTTTTTTTTCTTTTTTTATTGTTAAAACGTGTGTTATGTTATCGTCCAGTACACTGTGTGCGTCATCGCGCGAATTTCGAATCTTAAAGGTCCGTACGCCACGTGGTGTAAAAGCTGTGAACTAAAGGCGATGTCCGGAATTGCTGGGGTTGGCAGCAACGCGTTCACTTTTTGAGTACTAAGGAGTGTGTTGCTTACCAACAATGACAGTTACTAGTTTCTTGATTTCATCACAAAGATGAACGAGACTGGGAATAAATATCTTAATTGGCTCCAGCATCCCAGAAATACAATCAAGAGAAAGACAACACTTTTGGAAAGCAAACGGCACAATCAATGCAACGACAACGATGCAAATAATTCCTAATGCAGTTCTGGGTAGCCGGTGATGGCTACCTAAGCAAGTAATAATACAGCACAGGATTTATCAATAACAACAGACATACGAGAGCTACAGATAAATGAAACTTAACAATATGTATAGCATGTAAATAGAGCAAAAAACAGGAATCACTCTTAAAGCTAAATAAATTCATGCACAGGAATGGCT
Organism: Dermacentor silvarum; assembly: GCF_013339745.2. NCBI lineage: Eukaryota > Metazoa > Arthropoda > Arachnida > Ixodida > Ixodidae > Dermacentor > Dermacentor silvarum. Next base: position 168,634,200 of record NC_051155.1, on the reverse strand, counting down.
TAAAGTGGAGTGACAGCCACTTTAACTAAATGGTATCAACGAAAGCTTCGCTATCTGAAAAAAAAAAGCAAAAATAAAGCCCGCAATGCTCTTTTTCGATGACTTTCCTGGGACATGTCATGACTTCAACATAAGTACTTGCGCCAGAGATAACAATATATTTAAATGATGGCTCGAGGCATATTTGAGCAAGGAGGTAAGCGAGAGGGACATAGGATTAGTTACGGCTCACTGTGCAATCTTCACACGTGAAGCTCCATAGTTGTCAAATACTGATGCATGTTGAAGGGACAATATATGAGCTGCTTGAGTGACGTTTATGAATAGTGCTGCGACTCGCGCTAGCTGCGCTTATAATATCCTGGTTAGACGCGGTCACGCTAACTGCGTTTGCGATACACTTCAATTAGAGCCTGTTCCTGATATGATCAGTTGCGAGGAAAACCCATAGAACCGTTAATATATGCGCGTGATAAGGTTAACGGAATTATCGCGGTTGGGTTTTTCTTGTAACATTGTGTAACATTGTGTTCGATATGTCGGTCGTCACTGAGGTTCTGTTTAACACTGGTTACCGTGCTCGTGTCACTAAAGTGTAATAGTGTGCTGTGATGACGCACCAGCAGTGCTACGCAACCTGGTGCGTCATCACAGGAACTTTTTTTTTTCTTGGGGGGGGGGGGGGGGGGTGTCTTTTTTCTCTTTTTTTGCTCTACCTTAGTCAACTATTTAGATGAAGCGTTAGCTCGGGGCAGACTCTGATTTACGCATTTAGATACACGGGGAACACATAATTGCGCTCATTGCAAAAACTGTTGGACCGATGTTAATGAACTTTGTATGAATTAATAGAGTAAGCCAAATCATAACGACTATTGGAAGCATAATTTTGATTTAGAGCCTCGAATATTTTTCAAAATTTAAGTAAAACCAGTGAAATTTGGGAAAAACAAATAAAAGCACCAAGTTTAAACGCCGCAATTCCGCAAAAAAAAAAAAAAGATATCGCAATTCCTTAAGTTATAGAAGAGAGAGAGAGAGAGAGCAAGGAAAGAAAGCAAGGAGGGGAAAGGTATAGGGAGCTCAACCAGGCGAGCATCCGATTTGCTACCCTACACTGAGGCTAAGGGGAGAACAGAAAGAGGTGGAGAGTGTGTTCCCTACAAGCACACAGCAGGACGCACAGCAGGATTACCACTCGCTCATTGAGGCCAGTGTTTCTGAGAAACTGCAGTATCGCGCGAATAGCTTTCTGAGCCATCGACGGATGTGGTCAGGGTCCAAGAATTTTCGTTTCAGAAATTGTTCTACTACAGTCCAGTCGGCTTATAGTGCGGTGAGTGAAGAGATGCGCTGGACGTCGTATTGAGGGCAAGTGCATCCACAACAAGTGTTCGATAGTTTCTTCAGACCCACAGTTGTCGCACATTGGTGCATCGGCCACTCCGGGACGGAAAGTATGCGCGTTCGTAAATGCCACACCAAGCCACAGGCGGTAGAGCAGCGTTGCATTCTCGCCAGGCTCTATATAGTGGGTACTTGGAGCCTTAACAAACGATCCAGGGCACGTAGGTGGCGCTTAGATACGCTTGGCGAGCACTAGAAAGCTTGTGTGTATAGAAAAATTCTAAAAACTCTAGGATAAGTTTTATATATCACCTAAGAGCTCACGTGAAATCGCTACGTCGCTTACATACAGTGTGAGAAATTCTGTTAGCAAATTAGCGTTAAACTTCACACAACTGTATAACATAATAATTGTGTCTTTTTTGAAAAAGTTGTAATCGATGAAGTTTACGATGACATGTTTTCAATGCGAAAATGCGTCGCTGTAAAGTTGACGCTTCATATATATATATATTTCCCGCCTTTGAGTGAACTTTCTATTCTTTTTTTGTTTTGTCAAGCTCCCACAAGTTAAAGCACAATAACTGCTCACATAGTCGTTACATTTAGCTTTCTTATTCGTATGCAACAGACCTCATCATAATATGTTCAGCGAATGCCGAGGAAAATTATTTCTCCGTTCACGTATATGTGGGAGCTCAAGTTATTCGAATTTTGCCCGTACTGAAATTTTCAGTGAAAGAACTTTCTATGCACAATATCTTTTTTTTTTTTTTTTTTTTTTTCAAATCTTCATCGTATTTTTTCCTATTGCGAAACACTTCACCTCTTCCGAGTATAAAAGCGGTCGAACAAGGAATGTCGCCGAAGCCAACGTTTCCGCAGTGGGACTTGTTATCGTCAGGGACTTTTCAATGTCAAGACAAGTCCCCTTGTAGAAACGTTGGCTCCAGCTACATTGTTCCACTACTGTCATTCACTTCAAGCCTTCATTTTCGTGTGATACCACCTCTTCTGAGAAGCTAATCCGCGACCTAGTATAGAGTAGAATGAAAGAATGAATAGCCTAATGAAACATTTGTTTGCAGAAGGAATGACTCTACGTGGCTTGGGTATCAGGTATGGGGCCCCTGATCTCCCTCTGGACACGCAGAAACGTCGTCTGCTATCTGTACGGGAATTCGCCACTGAGAACCGACCTCACCGGACCTCAGCACTTATAGTGCAACTGCCTCCATAACCCCGGTGATATCCACTCCTCGTAGATGGTGGCACCACATGCTGCATAGAAAAAAAAATAAAGGTTAACTTAATATAACCGCACACGAGGGTAAATCGTGTAAATCATGTAAATCGTGTACCAGTATCCGGTTACTTAGTGCTTGTTACTTAGTGCTGCAGCATCAAACCGGTTATCCGGTTATTCGAGTCACCGGTTATTCGAAATTTGAAAACCGGGTAACCGGAGTGATCGGTTATTCGGTTGGTCATTCGGTTAATAGTATCCGGATATTCGGATATTCAGATAGCCGGATATTTATTCTTATGTACTTGTGCTGAACTAACCTCTTTCTCTCTTTTATTCTTATATTTGTAGTTATTTTTGCAACCGCTCGTGCAAGCCCGATATCTGCTCTGGTTAACCCCCTTACCTTTACTTTTTTAAACACCAAATATTCGTGTCCGAATATTCGAATATCCGGCTAAACCGGATATTTAAACCGGATATCATGAATATCCGTTTCTTGAAATCCGGATAACAGGATGACCGGTTTTCGAGACCGGATTCACTTCCCTCCGGTTAAAATGGATAGCTGGTTTGACGGATATTTGCAAGAACTATTACTTACGTTCATTCGCGACGTAATTCACACAGTTCAAGTCACTCTCCCCGCACTGACGCAACGCATACAAGTGACGTAGCACGCTTCGCGCAGTGTCTTGGGATCTGACGGCAAAGCTTACTCAAGCAGAGGCCAGACGCTGACTTCAGCAACCCAAGCTATAGTTGTCCCGTCTCGTCAGTGGTCACGCGTATGTTAGCGTGTCTTTCTCTTCTCGACTGTGAAGTTAAAATTTTACACTGTGCCGCGCGAGGTGTGACGTGGCCTCCTCAAATAGAGGAGGCGCAGGCAATGAAGACCGGATGCCCGCGAAGCATTTACCACGTTTGTCGCTCTTCCGTGCATGCTCCCCTTGGTACCATGTTACGTCATTCTAGAGGCTTCATATAGCAGCTACAGGTTGCATTGATAAAGCAAGCGCCAAGCCATTTTGGAGCCAGCGTACGAATAAAATGCTTTCACCGCGTATTTCTGCCCTCGGGGAAAAAAAAGAAGACAAGAAAAAAAAACAACGCGAAAGACGAAGCACGTAACTGACACACTAATACAACGCGCAAGACAAAGCACGTAACTGAATCGTCACCGAGTCAAATCAGCGCGTACAGCGCGTCGTAATTCCAGCCTCCGCGATCAACTTCAGAAACATTTTCAGAGCTAATTGCGGAGGCCACGCTCCGCTGTGCTGAGTACGGTGAACGCCACCTAGGTGGCGTTGGTAGTGCTTCTTGATGCCAGCGTCCCTTCGAATGCTGGCATCGAGGCGTCGTAGTGCTGAGACCACCGAAGCGTTCACTGTCGGTGCGCGTTAGTGTCATAATGCAGTACTTCTCTTTTCTGCTCGTAGGCGGCGGCACCGCCCCGAGCAAGAGCGCGGGTACACGGAGGAGTGTTAGATATATAAGGCGCGTCTGTGTAGCTCTCTGCAAATGCGTTTGTGGCGCAATGGGTTAACGCTCGGCGATCTATCGTCGCGGACCGAGAGGTCGTGGGTTCGATTTCCAAATTTTGCATTGTCGCAGTTTCACCCGAAAGGCGAAGCATCAATTGCGATAGCAAATTAGTAGAGAGCTATACGGAGTAAAGATAGTAGTTTTATCAGCTGTATAAACTTGGACATGCAGCAGCACCAGCAACGCGCAGAACTGTTGTCGACGCCGTCGGCGTTTTGCCTGCGCTCGCACCGAACGCGCGCGGCGTTGGTGACTGTTGCCGGTGCCTCTGGGGGTGGCTCGGAGGTTTTCGACGAGATGAGAATGGGACACTCGTCGAGCTACGTCGGAAATCTTACCCACCTTTTCGCCTCGCAACGTTTTGTAGCGTTAGCTACACTGGCCTAGCCAAGCCCGTTTCGCGCGGCACATCAAGAGCCGTGCTGCGCATGCGCAAGGATCAGTGATGTCACACGGCTTGCGCACCGGAGCCACCGGAGCCGGCACCTCTCGCGCACTCCGCCGCCGCCGCGCGCGACTCACCGCCGCCGGTCTGCGCCTTCCAGAGGAGTGACGTCGTAGCCGTGGTAGACGCACTGGCGCCGGCGCGCGCTCGCTGTGCAGTCGCCGTCTGACACTGCGCTGGAGCCGCTGCGCTTCTGACTGGCGTTTGCCAGTGTGGTATAGCCATGGAGAAGGAGAGCGCAAATGCTGCTCAACAGCGCAGAAGAACGGAGAAGCTTGACTCATCGGATCCCGAAGTAGTTGCCTGGCAATTAGCGGTTGAGCGTAGGAGACAACCAGGAAAGCTAAGAATAATCAGCATGAACCTTTGCTAACGCTACGTATATCCTGGCATAGCCGAGCTAAGCCACTGCAACTTTTTTATATAAATACGTATTTGGTGCCGCCGCTAAACGTCGCCTCCCCTCCCTCCCTCCCTCCCGTCCCTTTATGGCCTATCGCGCGACGGAATAAGTCGCGTTTGCTCTCTATATATGGTGATTGTAAAGGAGGAAAGAGACGCTTAATTCTGCAGCCCTTCAGGGAGCACGGCGCAGAACGCGCGTTTGCTCTCCGACGTGCGCTCGCTCACCGTGAAAGCGCGCGTCCCTCGCGCCCTTTCACTCCCACATACATGCAGCGTCCGGAGCGCGGCGACGATTTCATCGCCGTTGACGTCATACAGAACCTCACGGCGACGGCGACGGCAGAAATCCGCTTTGGACTGTCCATATAATTGCTGTCGCAATAAAAAGAGAACAGAGAGACACTTAGAGCGTGGGGGTAACAAAGAGAGGGAAAAATGATTCGTTTATCCTTTTCTGGACAAAGAAGGTCAACCAGGACTGAGCCCGATTGGCTATCCTGTACTGGGTGCAAGGGGAGGAAAAGATTAGGAGTAGGAGAGAAAGTCCGGTGTTGTCGCCAGCGTAGTGAAAGTTCTCTGCTGTGCATCACAGACGCTCGCTCAGCCTGGATGCCTCAGGAATCACAACAGTACATTTGTGGTGTTCTGCAGCTGTGGTGTGCGAGACCGTGGCCTCCTAGATCCTGTGCAACGAGAACGGACTTCCGTCTGGCTGGTGTAGAGCTGTACGGAGGGCAAGCCTTCCATTTTCAAAGAACGGACAGTAGCACGAAAAGGCATTGCACTATCCCTGAATGCGTTGCATTCACCAATGCATACTCGGTATTGTTTGGAATGACCGATAACGCCGTAGCTGCAAAAGCAGTGCTAAGTAAAAGGTACATTAAATGGGAATATTAGGTAACGCTGAATTTGTAAATTTCACTTCTGGGAGTAGTAAAAAAAAAAATCTCTCTTAACACGAGTGCAGGCTTGGTAAGCAGGAATAAACGCAAGAACTAAAAGATGCTTTCCATTTTTCGCCCCCACATGGCCCCTTAACTGCCCCAGCCGCTGCTTCTAAGCGTCTCGGGCACTCCTGAGCAGTCCGGGATGTGAAATCGAAGACGGCTAAGGACAAAGAGGTGGCCGAAGCCATCTAGAAGTTGCCGCGTCAGTTACCCGTCATATACGACACGAATTTTCACAGCATCTTCTCATCAACTAGTTAATAGTTTACTGATAAATAAGGTTCGTCTTAAATGAAGCAAGGACACAGACTAGCTAACATTGAAGACTTCTTCAGCACACAAATGGTACGAACGCCTGAAGACACTTTGAAATCCGTGACCTCATGCTGACGTGTACAAGTTCTGTGGTATGGAAGTGAAATTCTGAATGGCAAGTTCTGGTTTCATTTTCTCCGCTAGCAACTAAACATTTTCCCGCCTAATTTTCGGTGATCGTACAGCAGGCCTATGCATTCCTACATCATCGCGTGGCAGACTACGCTCCCACACCAACTTCAACTTGCCTTGCCGAGAGTTTCCCATCTGGCTTTCGCATTTTCTCGCGATTCTTTTGTCGTCGATTTGACCTTGGGGAATACGTAGAAACGTTGTCATTCGTCTCGCTTTCCGTTCCTTTGTTATTGTGCAGCGCGTTTCCGGTCATCCGCTAGCTGATTCCTAGACTGTCGAGCTTCTTTCTTCTTTTTTGTCTTTGTTTTTTTTTCTGCTTTGCATTCACCACCTCACTTCGACTCATTTACTAAATCTGTGCTGCTGACGAAGCCAGCATCAAGCAACCACAGTCGTTAACAATACGAACTACGACATCCTGTCGGCAGAACGTCTCCTCATCGCTGAGGTTTGCGTTTTTCTGTGTGCAGAAAATTAACGTCCTCTGGCTATGGTCTGTATTGCGCCGCACATCCTGTTGTGCCTACAATTGATACGCACGAACAGGGGGGCCACCTTCGACTTGAGTACGTCATCAGCACGCACGCACGCACGCACGCACGGGAAAGCAAATGTATTCCAAAAGCGCCGCCCTCGCTACAGACGCCCGTATGCCGTTCTTCTCTTTCCAGGGAATGACATTGTTAGACTTGCTATTTCTTTATTATTTTGCTGTTCTTCGACGTTTCAGCTCTATGGTCCAATTAACAATTACGCGGTGACGTCACTGGTTCCCTCACCACCCACATAGTACGTGCAGCGGGGGAGCCACAGACATCTATCACCACGCTTACAAAATTTACATTGTATTTTTATAGATTCTCTAAGGAAATTGCATTAAAGCTTACTGGAAGCAAATGTAAACTCGGCAAGTTGTCAACAGTATAGTTTCTGCAAAAGGGCGTTCAGTATTTGTCTTTCTTTCCTAGACAGGGTAATAAATGAGCTAACCAAGCACAGATGTAAATGTTGCAGTTTTCTCTGCGCTCAAGGCAAGTCTACCTTACCGCTGCCTCCCTCCTCACAAAAGTTTGGTCTGGAATGCGGTAACTTTCTGAACAGCGCTATTGAAGGCTATAGAATTAGCTCAACGGGATTTCTGTGAAATGCCACAATGATTTTTGCAAGGAATATGTCTGTGTTTCTTTTGGCCCTATTCATATGCATACCGCTCGCAGAAACTATATAGACATCCTTTCACTGAGCCTGTAATTCAGTGTGTAGACAATCTTCAAATGCAGTCTACACCGCTTAGAAGTCTCATATGCAGTATATAAACTGTGACTTCACACAAGGCCACAACTTTATGGACTATATCTAGAATTATCTAGACAGTTAGGGACTTGTACCTGTAATTAACATTGTACAAATGATGCCCCTATAGTTTGTACATGCGAGAGGAAAATACGTGTATATAGACAGTCGAAATATCCATAAACAGCTTTCGGGCCAACTTTGTTCTGGTTTAGAAGCATCGCTACTAATAGAATGTTTTACTACATGCAGTAGTTCAAGTGCGAACAGCAGAGCGCGTGGTTTTCGCGCAACCCAGAGAAAAGCAATAAGCGCGAAGATGTACGACCAACGCTGATCTGTCAGGCAAACTCTTTGGGGCACAACCCAGTAGTTCGTACTACATCTCCACGGCTTTTTGCTTTTCGCTGGACTGCGCTAAGCCATGTACTAAGCTGTTCGCATTTGAACCAGAACGACTGCGGATAGACCTTATAAACACACCGCATCGACATACTTTCTCTTGACCATTTCTTTCATTCGATAAGCTTACTTTAGCCAGCCTTGTATCGCCAACCTTCAAAGAAAGGGCTTCAGCCCCGGGACGTCGGCAGGAGTGAGCCCCGCTCGTTATTAAGTTTTACGCACAGTATCTACACACGTATACCCCAACTGGCACGGAAACTTACGCCCACTCTATCGCCAACGTGTCAAGAATAAGTGAATGGGCGCATATTTTAATATATATGCGCACTATACATACGCACTATAAATGATGGACTACACCGATAGCGCACGAATGGTCGAAGCTGAATTTTTTGTGACGGTCCACAAGAGTAAGCGAGTTACTAGCGATAATACGTCTTTGCTACAAGGTATTACAATGTACAGAACAGCTACATTTCAAGTCATACGCGCAGCAATAACAAATCTATAGGAATTGAGCACACCAGCGAGCGATTAGGCAGAAAATAATCAGATAGTGACCGCGCTGAGGAACTTTACTGAGACAGAAACGTGAGAAGCCACTTTTTCAAAATGTTTGCCAAATAAAGAACGAAGAGCAAAACACACTAATCCTGATTCAATTCATGAGCTGAAAGTTTGGTTAGCTTGGAATACACATTTAGCCCCACTTTTTAGAACAAGCACCGTAAAGACGGGTCGCGCCATTTGGGCATAGCTTATAATGAGCTCTGAAAGCGCTTTTACGTGTCCTCTGAAGCTGTGTCCAAAGCTTCGTATCGTCCCCTCAATCAGCGTCTACGATATCTCCCGAAACAGATGTTTCCTGAGCCACTCCAGGCGTCATATACATCCATTGTAAACACGGAGGCAGTTGAGGCAAGCAACGGACGCGTCACCACGTGATCAAATACGGTGGCGCCCATGGAATCGCCGCGAAATGGGTCAGTAGTGCGGTCACATGTAGGCGTCACGTGCTCCGCGCGTTTTGCATAATGCCCCTGAAAAACAGTTTCGCAACGCAGTTGTTTTTCATCACCGACGCTTTCTGCAGAATGACTATATACTTCAGATACTGCAATCACAACTTTGGACGTAAGGCTACGCTGATTTACGCATTGTCTGTGCACCTTTGTGTTTGTAACAGTATACGACATGCGGTGTTTCAATCGGGAGCGCAAGCGATGCCGTTCTGGCCACTGGTCGCAAAAAAAAAAAAAAAAAAAAAAAAAAAAAAAAACGTCAAGCGTCAACGTTCCACGCTGAGCATCCGCATTTCAGCGTATGTATACACGTATACATATAGTTTGCGAACGGCGTACTGCATAAGCATAGAAGTTACACGACGTTAAAACCCGCCGGGGTGGCTCAGTCAGCTAAGGCGTTGCGCTGCTGAGCCCGAGGTCGCGGGATCGAATCCCGGCCCCGGCGGCCGCATTTCGATGGAGGCGAAATGCAAAAACGCCCGTGTGCTTGCGTTGTAGTGCACGTTAAAGAACCCCAGGTGGTCGAAATTATTCCGGAGCCCTCCACTACGGCGTGCCTCATAATCAGAACTGGTTTTGGCACGTAAAACCCCAGAAAGAAGAAGAAGAATAACACGACGTTAAAGTTGGAACCGGCACGGTGCATAAACATAAACATTGCATGAGATTACATCTTATATTTGATTAAAATAAGGACAATTGTACGCATTCAATTAAGTTATATAACATTTAATAGTCGTTTCACGAACGTTTCGCTTCACATGAAATCTAACGTGCGGGTTGGATAGGAATAATTCGCCCGCAGCATGAGTCTTTTTGCATGAAATTGAATTGAAAGCTTCGCTCAACGTTGTGTAGAACGAGTGCGTCGGACCTGCCGTATGTTTTTTTTTTTTTTTTTTTTTTTTTTTTTTTTTTTTTTTTGTCGCGAATACGAGTATTTATTTATTATTATTTTTTAATTTGTTTATTTACAGATACCTTACAGGCATCAACAGAGGCATTGCATAAGGGGGGGTCAAATACAAAAGTCTATACTAATTAGGGTAACAATAAAAAGACACAGCAGCAAGATAAAGGTAAGTAATAAACTACTGATCTCAGATATAAGTTTACAAGATATTGCAATTCGGAAGAAATCATATGAAGTACAAGACGACAACTATGCATCATTGAACACAATAAGTGGAAATGCACAAAGTTTTATAAATACGCAAAAAAAGTGTGAATCATGAGAACAAACGGACGTGCTGAGTGTTGAGAGAAGTACCTCTATAGCCTCCGTATAGCGTTGCCTGCTATGTGTAAACGGGGCATAGATGAATTTTCGTCAGCTCCACAGACAAAAGTTCGGCCAGAACTCAACGACGATGGCTATCCAAGTACGCAAATTATCCCAAACGCGTCCTGTGTGAGGCGGGTATACTGCAGACGGGGCTCCTCCCTCGCGCTTCCCTGTAGACACGTTGCGCCCTCTCGCGGCGCCGCCGTGAAATTCGCGCATATCCAGTAACACGTACACAGTTACCTAAGTTGGCGTCAAGGAAGTTCATTGAAAAGCAGCACGTGCTCAGAGGCACATACGCAGTGGCACATAGCGACGAGAACGGCCTACAGTTTTAGGGCCCATTCACACTTGTGACTAGGCGAGGTCGCGCGACCAATTGCGACTGGCGACCAGTAAACTACTCAAGACAAAAGATGTTTACACTTACAAATGCGACCGACGAGTCGCTAAACCGAAATGTATCACGATATGGCGTTCACGTCTGCTTGAAATGTCATCGCCGCGTAAAATAAGCGTCTGCGTATACGGACGTCCTGTTAGTTCGCATCTTATTGGTCCAGCTGTTTTGCGACTGCGGTCGCACGACTGAAAAATGGAGCAGTGAGCGACTGGCCCGAAATGGTCGCATTTCGAGAAAAGCGACCATTTGCGACTACTTGCGACTGGTCGCTTTGCGACCAACTTGGTCGCGCGACCTCGCCTAGTCGCAAGTGTGAATGGGCCCTTAGACTACACTACAACCGGAATCGGCCCACGTTTTTAAACTGCACTATCTTCGGGATCGGCCCACATTTCTTTTTGGTGGAGTCGCTACATATAGCTAGATAGCCGGAAAGAAAAACTGGTGTGACAATGTCAAAAGTACTATTCGCATTAGCAACCGACGAATCCGTTCTTAATCGTGTCCGGGACCTTAACTGGCGGTCACCAATATAAGAGCGTGATCGGCGTATTCCTGTGCTCGAAGCAGTTGGCGTTGCCACTGTTGTTGGAGGAGCACGTTGCGCTTCGCAGCAGCTGGTGGATGTGAGCAACTGACCTTCAACTCGACACGGCATCAACGTAATTGAAACACGCGCATGGCCATCTGTTCTTTCAATAATAAAAATGACAAGTGCCCTTTTGGTCAGGTTTCAGACTGCAAAGCCACACCTGGCCTGGCACAACCCGCCGTGGTTGCTCAGTGGCTATGGTGTTGGGCTGCTGAGCACGAGGTCGCGGGATCGAATCCCGGCCACGGCGGCCGCATTTCGATGGGGGCGAAATGCGAAAACACCCGTGTACTTAGATTTAGGTGCACGTTAAAGAACCCCAGGTGGTCCAAATTTCCGGAGTCCCTCACTACGGCGTGCCTCATAATCAGAACTGGTTTTGGCACGTAAAACCCCATAATTCAATTCAACCTGGCCTGGCGCGTTGGATTAAGTTTAACTGACCACCTGAGGTCCTTGGACGCGCATTTAAACTAAGCACAGAGCGCTCGTTATAGGTATTTTTTCCATTTCACATTCATTGAAATGCAGTAGCCGCAGCTGGTAATCGAACCCGGGACCTCGTTCTCGGCAACAGAGTGCCATACTTCACTGCTGCAGGTAGTCAAAATAATGTAAGCCGGCAAAGGGGGCGTAGTAAGCGATAATAGACTATTAACTGTTTCATTAAAAAGAAGTTGAGTTCATCAAAAAGAAAGAGTAGCTTAATCTACGGCCCGTTTCATTTATTTGTTTCAATCGCCTGCTTAGAAGAAGCAAAGAAAATTCTACAGAGGCACCGGGGCGTGGGCCGACAGTTTCTATCACGAGCGCAGTGGATTTTAAAGTTTCGACAGTGGCTGTAACCACCTCTTCGTACTTGTTCGTCATCATAATGGTGCTGATTCCACCAGTCTCCTTTTCAGTTCCCCTGTCTTTTCACATTAGGACAGGATAGAGATTGCATATATGTTTTAATTAGAGGTGGGCTGATATCAATGTCTTTTTTCGAATATGAACAGTAAGTATCGAATATCGAATCGAATAGTCAAGCCCAGACGCAAATATTCACAGCAGGGCTATTTATTTCAGCATAGTGAGGTGCCGCTCCTGTACTGACTAGTGTGAAAAAGGCAGCTATCAGGGACAAATATGATCAGTTTTAAACACAATATCATCAATTGCCATTAGAAAAAATGTAAGAATAGCCTCTCAATGACATTACAGTCGGCCGGTTGCAAACAAACTCTACGTAATTAAATGGCTGTTGTATGGCTAGGTTGCCAAAAATGCTAAATAAATGATTGCCGAAAAAAAAAAGATCGCAGGTTGCGGAAAAATAAAAATAACCGAAGGACTTCTCTGCCTTAGATATGTAGACACATGTAAAACGGTCCGTTGCGATGAAAACATCACTGTTTATAGCGTAAAAGATAACTGCTACACAGCTAGACAGCCGAAAACACTAAATGACAGAGTGCAAGGAAAAGTTCACATGTTGTCATGTAGGCTTCTGCCGCGACCGAAAACAATGCTTGTATTACCCATTTTGTTACTGCATTGCTTCGAAAACTATTGTCGTTGCCAAACCTAGAGAATACTTTGTTTAGCAGATGGAGAATGGTAACTATAGGCTTAAACAGTCAGTTGTTGCGAAATATTTGGTTATAGTTTTGAATATACCAGGCAGTTCATTTTCGAATACAAATACTTTACACTAAGTATTCGTATTCGCAACTTACTCTGCCTTCGCGACTTATCTGCCTTTTGTTCAGTAAGGTTATTTATCCCTCACTATAGTGAAATTAATTTGAGGCACCGCTAGTAAACACCAAACAACGCGGCAAAAGAAAGGGCCCGTCCGGGATTTGAACCCGGGACCTCTCGCACCCAAAGCGAGAATCATACCCCTAGACCAACGGGCCGATGTGAAATACGCTTTGGAAGCGCTCTTTAAGAAAAAAACCGGCTGCCGTTAGAAGGCAGAGAAATCCGGTTTCGAGAGTCTTTATACTTTTGCTATCGCCGAGTTAAGAGCGGTGCGGCGAGACACCCGTCTTTGTATTCATTAAACACATTGGTTCGCTCGTCTAAATGCACGGAGCGTATAGCGTAATGTACTATATGTTATCACCCAGAATTGATATTCGAACAGCGGCGCGCGTGGCTTTTTGCTACAATGAACGCCACCTAACGACGGCTTTTGAAACACGTACCCGTTCTGTGAGCGCACGAAAACCTAGGTCTCAAAGATACGTGCTATGCCGTCGCTCAGGTGACCAGTAGTGGTAGCTGGAGATGGCGATGTCGTGCTATAGAGTCGCATTTTACGTGCGATACTATAAATAATTTCGCTGATAAAGCCGCAGTTCTTCATATATAGGGAGAGACCATGAGTTATTTACTTAAGTTTCGTCGGTGGCTTTTCTCAGTGCCGTATGTTTGATTGTTATTACGATTGAGTTTCGTTCATTCAGTCATGCGCCAGCAGTTATAGTGTGATGACAGGACAATAAAGAACTGCTAGCAAATGTCTCGCGTTAGTGCTACACATTTAAAGCCACCACGGAAGACGAACGGCCACACCACAGGCGATGAGCACTTTCTGATGAGCACTCGCTAGCATGAACCACCTCAGCTGTAATGCCGATAGGCCCAGAGGGTAAAAATAAATGAAATAAATGTAATGCGCACTCGCAGACTTGAATACTCGCTGAAACATGTAGTGTTTTTTTTTTTTTTTGCCCCACATAATTTTTTAAAATCGTTTGTGGGCAGATAGCGTAATTGTAGTGCTTGAGACGGATTACTCGAAGCGGCGGACATTACTCGCACGAGTAATCGAAACGCATAATCAAACTGATTAGCAGAAATTCACTAAATAACTTCGTCATTAATTACTTAACGGCACATATTACAATTTACGAATTGTCGCCGATGAGTTTGCAAGGCACGTGCAGTTGAAAGGAATTTAAGGTTGGCACGGGGTCTATGAGAGATATGCGCCGTGAAACATACGATAAGAATGAGCTACTGTACCCACTTTCTTTTATTGCGATAGCAATTATATGGACACTTCAACCAGATTTCTGCCGTCGGCGTCGCTGTCGCCGCGCGCCGTATTCCCCCGCGCGCTATCACGGAGAGCGAACGCACGGCGGATAGCAAACGCGACCGTCGCGCGAAAGGCCGGGGGGGGGGGGGGGGTATGGGAGGGAGGTAGGCGGGGCGACGCTGTGCTGTGGCACGAAATGCGTATCTTGCAACCGGGCGCAAGGGGAACTGGCCACTCAATCTCCCACGCGAAAGCAAGAAAGCGGGAAGGCAGCGCGGGAGGGAGGGGGGGGGCAGCTTCTACTCTGCCAACAACTATGTTTGTACTTTGCCCGGCTGTGGCGGTCACCCGCACCGTCTCTTACCTCCACACGGCTATGACCTTAGTATGCGCTGTGCATTCGCCGCTGAGTTTCCGTTGAAGCGATAGACCACACGAACCTTCGCCCACTGCGGCGGCTGCGCTTGCTGCCAGCGTTTTGACAGTCGTTGTCTGCGGTCATTCAGTGTGATCTATTCATGTTTGCTTGTGCACGCTGACACCACGCTTGTTAATTCAGTTAGTAAGCAAATGTGTCCAAGTTTATGCAACCGATAAAACTACTATCCCTACTCCGAATAGCTTCAATGTATAAAGCAGCATTTTGGTAAAAAGTAAGTGGAACAACAGTGCACTTTTACGGCGAGTTTGATGGCGCATATCTCCAAACTGGTGTCATCCTGGAAATTCATTCCAAGTGGATGCGCCTGAAAAGCTCACCGGCTACAATCCGTAAATTGCAATATGTCGTAAAGTAATTAACTAAGAAGTTAATTAGTTAATTTTTGTTAATTTGTTGAATATGTGTTGCGATTTCTCGTGCTACTAATGTCCGTCTCATTGAATAACCAAGCTCATTGATAAGGATTGTGCTACCTGCCAGAGGCGATTTCTAAAAATTCCGTAAAACTTAAAAATGAACACCCTGTATATATAAAAGACGCAAGTTTGTCGTTTATTTTCAATGGTTGTAATGAATCTTGTTCCGTCAAAAGAAATAATAACATTGGAAGGGCAGTCTAACCCCGACGACGCACCGACTGACCCACTGAATTTATACTGAAACGCTACAATATTACAGACAAAGCAGGAGGCATTTCCTCCCACCACGCCATTCCCTTAAGCGAGATGATGCCTTCGCGTGGCGACAACTACACCCTGATTCATTCCCCTCTCTCTTTTAGCCTTCGGCTCTTCCACCCCGCACAATATTCCTCACACTGTCCCTAGTGTGGAGCAAAGCCCAGAGTATATCACTGCACCTGGGAATGCCCACACCCTCCGGGCTACCGAACACCACCTAGAACACGTTTCTAGGTTATGTTAGGTTGAGTTACTATACAGTAACTCAACTGTGTAGTTACTGTATACTAACTCTAGTGTTGTGCCAACACAAGAATTAGTTCTGAGTGCTACCACTTTGAATGCTATCGCGTTCCACTCTTAAAGGCGAAGCTTAAGCGTCCTCCAAGATAAAAAAAAAAAGAATCGCACGTGGCAGATGCCACAGGCGATATTTAACTACTCGAGGAGGCGTGCATTACTTGCACGAGAAATAGAAATGCATAAGCGATTAATTAACAAACACGCATTAATTAGTTTTCTCACTAATTACTTTACGGCACATATTCCAATTTACTAATCAAATTGTAGCCGGGGAGTTCAAAATGCGGATCGACTCGGAACGAATTCTCAGGATGACACCATGCAGTTTCGAGATATTCCTTCCCAATGTGTGCAATGAAATACAGTGGCGTTCCAGTTACTTTTGTGCTTCAATATGTAAACGGCGTTTTGATAAAAGAGCAAGTGGAACGAAACTGCACTTTATCGCAAGGTTGATGGCGTATATCTCAAAAATGGTGTAATCCAAACTATTTTTAAGTGGATATGCCTTGTGGTCTCACCAGCTACAATTTGTCAATTGCTATATGTGCATTATGGTAATTTGTTAAAAACATAATTAACAAACTTTTTATTAATTAGTCGATTATGCTTTTCTTTTTATCGTGCAAGTAATATCCACCTCAGCGTGAAGAGCAGTTCAAATACTACAATTGTGCTCTTTGCAGCCACATGCGATTTTTAAATATTGTTCTCCACAGAAGCTACGATTATATGGAAGGATTGATCGTATTATGCCCATGCTAACCTGAAGACGCGTGGCAGTACTTCATAGAGGGTGAAGCCACAAGGCTTGCAGCCGCCAGCCGGACTGAAAAACGCGCTCGCTCGGCGCGTGCACCAGTCCGGCCGCGGAAGTCAACGCTAACTTCGCGATTGCGGGAGAGGTGGCGCCACCGACCTGAACGAATCTATGGGCCCTGTAAAGCGTGCTCTGCCTCGGTAATTATTTGCGCAGCGGTAAAGTTAGACCGTTGTATCAATGGCTAAATAACTGAAGTTAGATTTGCAATTATGTTAGACTTAGCCTTCAAAAAATTTTTTCGAGGAAGCACTCATTCCATATCCATTCCATATCCTAGTATTCAGATGACGGCACGATCTCCAATTTCGATGTGGGAAAATCGGACGCACAGAAAGTTTCCACGACGTTGCCTTATGAACGTTAGTCTACTTTGCCTCAGTGATATCTTGCATTGCAGCAAAGTCTGTAACGAAGTGGTGATTGCAATAGACTTTCTAGAAAAGTGCCAACCGGGCTTTTCAGCGGCGCACACTTTCTTGCCTACGTACGCTATATTTTACGGAAATGAATGCTCGAAATTAAGAGCAATCCAGTAACCACACATAAAGATCATGTCATTTTAGTGATGTGCAGTCCGCCATATTTTTGGCATCGGTCACTGGTAACTGTGAAAAATGAAGTTTAGCGCTTTGGTAAGGGGTCCATTGCGCTAGCTATCAAATGTAGTTCTGCAAGACACTCATTCCAGTGCACCCTAGTAGTGACATGTCAGCATTTTAAAGCTATCCAGAATTATGGCAATATTTATTTTGATAACATTAGCTCCCGGCATTCTGCTGTGCCTCAGTAATCGCTTGCCATGCAGTGAAGTTGAAGCACTTAATAAAATGCTAGGGGTGCGCGAAATTCGAAATTTCGAATACGAATCGAATAGTCGCTGCTATTCATATTCGAGAATTCGCTATTTGAAGTGTCGAATATTCGTTTATTTCGCATATATAAGAGAAAGAAACACTTATTAGAGTCTTGAGGGAGCCAGAACGATGAATGCGAAGACTGTTTCCAACGATTCCGCTGCAGGATAGGCTGGGAAGCTAAGGATGTTGCGCAGGAGCATCACTTTCTGAGCAACCGCGCCGGGCAAGTAACTTCTGCTCAATAATTTTCATTTATCAAATAAGAATGACTCGCTTTTAGGAAGCCTATATAAACATTTGTTCCGATTTAATATTTCGCCAGTCAGTCTCATCATGCTTGCACCACTTTAAGAGAATGCGTGTTGCTGTAGCATTGTAATTTTGTTCAGCGAACACAACATTGTACGTGTATCTAGTAATTAACATGCATTTCTTTGTTTTATTACTGTCAATGCCGGGGTGCACCAGATAATTCAATTCAGTTGTTTATCATTTACAAGTGCCACAGTTATTCGGACGTCTAATCGTGGATGGTATTACATGCATGTGGTTAATGTATGGAAAGCATTATTATTAGTAGTAGTAGTAGCAGCATTGTTGTTTTACGAAATGGACTTCACGTAAAATTCGTATATGATGTTGGTTCACAAAAGAGAAAGTATTCGATTTTCGGTTCGACCTTATAGGGGTTCGTTTTCTCGCCTGATCCCAAATTAGATAGGGCAACGCAAGTAGCATGGAGACGCTTACAAACATTATCCTTTCCAAATCCTTATGTATTATCAAAGATAGATCCTACGACGTACAATCCGCAATGCAAATTCTGTCCCCATACGGCCACGCTATACCACATGGTCTGGGCGTGCCAAGCGAATCCGAAAGTATCCTCCAAGCATAATTTGACGATAGTCGAGTTGGAGGCGACCCTGTCCAGCTCGGACCCAGATCAGCAACAAGCCCTGGTCAACCGAGCCCGGACGGCGGCAAAAGCCAATGGTCTTCCGAACTAGGAAGTCCGACCACAAAACTACCATTAATTTTTCACTAATAAATCTTTTATTCTCTCTATAATATTCTCATCTACTCTATACGGAAATTATTTTTTCGAGAACCTCTACAAAATACGTTTAATACGTAGGTTAACATTTGTTGTTGAAACACGCAATATAATTCCAACGTAACACAGATTTCAAATGGGACCTAATGATGATTGTTAGTCACCGCTTCAAAGTATGCTTTGTTTCGCTGTAATGTGCCCTGCAGTGGAATATATATATATATATATATATATATATGATGCGTGCTCCGAGGCTGGAGACCGAGCACATGACGCTCTGACCTGGAAAAACGTGTGCAAAGCGATAACTATGTCATGCTAAGACGGTTGTTCACATGTCGCTTTTCAATGACGCACTCGTCGACCCAGAGTTTTATCGTCGACCCAGAGTATATATGCACGGGGTGCAGCATGGAATCCGATTAGAGAGTTCATATGTACGCTTTGCTATGAACACTCAAGGCCAATTGAGCTCCGTATGCTAGCTGTCCCACACTGAACAACAGACGGCACAATTGGCGTTGGCGGTATGCTCAAACCAATTTTGTCCCGCTAACAATTAAATTCCGCTCAACATTTTTGTCAAAACTCACATCCTCAACCAGGAAAGCACACCGACTGCAAATCTGCGAATTTAGGTAGAAGGTTGACCGAGATAATTTCCGGAAGCGCATTAAACAAGTTCGGTTGAGGCGCATAACGTTGCTCAAAACGCTGCTTCCAAAGAAAAATATCGTACACACATTCACAGGACCCAGGGCGATGTTGCAAATTAGCGCGAGAGTCTCCGATCAGTGCTCGGTGCAACTTGGATTCATGCAGAATACTTTTATTTTGGCGGTATCTCGGGCATTCGTTCCTCTTACTGTGTCGAAGCATCAACTATACGTTGGTCTACACCAAGTAAAGGACGCTACATGCATACACACAGTGTCGTTGCGTTACAGCGTTAACTGGCATTTACACAGGTACAAATGCATGTCATCTACAATGCGCTGATGAGCTGTATCACATGGTGAACAACGCGAGAGAGTCGAGTGAGTTCCTATGGCCGTGACATGCTAGCTGCAAGTGTGGAATCCCCTTTCTATTGAGGCTGTCCACCACTTAAGGTCAGGATAAACCACCAGCCTAGCTTGGTCACACCTGCCATTCAAACAGCCACCGCAGTCGATGCTCGGCCACTCCTAAGCGCAGCAGTGTGCGAATAAGGCGATTCCCATCACATCATTAAGCCGATCACATGACGCTGTGGCATCAGCCCCTGAATGGCACGATGTACAAAAAGCGATGCGCCGCGCTGCTTGACAGGTACTTAGACTAACCCACAATTAACGATCCAGGTGGCACGATTACCCAGCCAACTCGAGCCACCATGACCTTGACGAGGTTAACCATGATGGATGCGCTCATAAACAGCAGAGCGGCTGGCTCGCTGAGCTCCAATACTTAAGTTTTTCCATGCTCAGCAGAAACGCGGTATAGTCCCCACATCTAAGCCGAAGCTTTAGGTAGAGCACGCACTAGCTAAACGCACGTTAACGCAAGTTTAGCACCAGCGCTATAGGAAGCTACAGGAAGAGAAGGTGCTCAGTTGCTGGGGCCAAACGCGCGGTGATGAGACTGCCCATGGTGAAATAAAAAGACCCGTCCATAGGCGGTGATCGCAGCGCGCGCGCGCGCGTCTCTGAGGCCGAGGCGCTATCTGTAGACGGCGGCTTTGCGAGGCTTGGCCGTCGTCCTGTTTTTGGCGTCAGACGAGACGCTCAGCTCGTCGAGCGCCTTCTTGAGCAGGATGCTGAACTGGTGGAGGTCGCCCTCCTCGGCCCGGTTCTCTTTCAGTTCGTCCGGGTACTCGACGGTCCATTTTTTCGTCGACCTGCGGGGGACGAAGCCCGACCAAGGCGTGCCAAACTTTGTCAGCAGATACTGAAGGATGAGTCTGCGCAGCGTCGACACAGCGAGTTACCAAACCTATACATGCCAAAACAGCGCAAGAAATGAAAACGCGAAGACTGCTAGGTCGCGCACAGGGCTGCGCGTATTTGCTGCCTGAACTACGTACACGCATGCCGTTTCTCACGATGTTTTGCCAACGCACGAACCTGCGCCAGCCAACACAGGTTCAGACGTTTGCGGTGTCAGCGAACGAACGAGCTAATTTGTATTGTGTGGTTTAAAGTGCCGAAACAGCACGGTTCACGTGTTGCGAGGTACGCCGTATAGTGGAGAGTTAATTACGCCGATCAATTGCGACGTTCAACCATTTATACGCGGTATACACTGAGCTTTTGTATTCCGCCGCCATTGGAATGCGGCCGCCGCGGCCGGGATCACGTGGCATGCATGCTCTTAACATGCCTATCTACACAGTAAAAGTTTTTACACCCAAAAGGGTGTAAATAGGCTTGTCGCAGAGACGACACCCTAAGGGTATAAGTTAGCACCTATTTTACAAGGTGCCTTTTCGGCACACCCTAAAACAAGGGTGCCCATGTAAAGAAACTGTAGGGTGTTGTGAAAACACCCCAACCAAAGGGTAGCAGCTACACCCTTCATTTATTTTTCCTTATTTAACACCCACTGTGGAGGGTGCCAGATGAGTGTACAGCCCCTGTACCAGATGTCAAATAGCTTGAACTGAACTTTAAAGTGAAACACTTTATAGATGAATGAGACCTATGGTATATTGCTTACAGTTGCCTGAACTTAAATGTTTCTTTAAAGTTAAATTATAGCTAAACAATATATATGTATTATGCATGTGGAGATTTAAAATATTATTCCATGAGCCGTGCTTTGAAAAGTGCATGTTGTCTCATGCAGGAATTCAATATGCATCATGGTCTCAGTCATCGGAGATGTATCACTTTTTTTTTAAATCTGCTCAAGCTATGCAACTCAAACACAAGTTATACGTATCGTACACTTGCACTACACACACAAAAACATCACATTTAGCATTTCTTAGATCTCTGGCTAATATGTATTCTGCTTCACTCCATGGACATGCAAAAGAAGTCACTGCTGCACTTGTACACAAATGCAAAGCTTAACTAAATGGTGAAGCATATATATGAGACCTATATGTAACGATTTGAAAAGAAAATGTGAATGAACTTTATTGTATTTCATACAAGGAGCAATAAAATACAAACGTTATTTGTAAAGTATCACTGCAGTTAACAATATAGTTTGCAACTGATCACAGTAATTCACATGGATCACAGTATATCTGTGGTATAATATATGTGTATACTGAGTACAAGTGAGAGAGTACGAGTGAGTAAAAGCAGAGCAGCCATTTGCAAAAAAAAAACTGTGTGGTGGCCTTCACACAAAAAAATTATAGTACATTAACAGAGCTGACACCACATATATATCTGCTCTTTTCACCTAAGTACACAATAACATTTGTTCAACAGTAATATCACACAACTCTGTAAGGGTGTTTCTACAAACACATTGCTGATATGTAAAAACAGCCGTTCTGAAATAAAACAACGGTTAGTTTGGAGACAAGCAGTGTCGACCACGAGGTTATGGGTGATACATGGGAATTAGTTGCTATATAACAAAAGTAAAATACATTTTATTTCTAGTTTGAGTGGACTCATCGTAATCGGGAAATTGAAGCAAGCTCTCTGCACAACACATAGACTTTAGAATCTGGAAAAAATGCAATTACCCACACAACTGTAGCACGATGAACTTTGGCTATCACAGCACGCGAAACTGTACCCGAGGCTGCAGTGAGCACAAAGACGCGCCCTTCGAGGGGACGTTCTGCTCACATCACCCAACAGTGGGCAGCAATAGGGATTCGTGCAGTGCGCTGGTAGCCCGCTGCTGGGCGACGTGAGCAAAATGTTGCCTTGAGTTTCAGCAGCATCTCAGTTTCAGTTTCACGTGCTCAGACAGCCTAAATTCATCACGCCACAGTTCTGCGGGTAATTGTATTTTTCCAGATCCAAAAGTTCACATGCTCTTACAAAAATGGTTCTTGAATTTCTGATTACATCTTGATATGTTTTTGATGATGCATCAGAATGTTATCATAAACTCGACAGCTAATGACTTTTAGCATCAAGATGGCAGCAGCCACTCAGTAGACAATATACATCACAATTTCTACAGAGAAACCTATGCAGATTTGCAACTTATATGCGTGATGTATAAACACTACAGACATTTCACATCAAGTTGGCAGCAGTCACTCAGTAGAGAATACACATCACAATTTCTGCAGATAAACCTATGCAGATTTTCAGCTTATATGCCTGATGTATAATCACTAAAGACATTTATCATCAAGTTTACAGCAGCCACTCAGTAGAGAATATTCATTATGATTTTCATAAAGAAAAGTACACAGATTTCTGTAGCGTTTACTGATGTATAAATACAGCACAGATATTTGTTCTAACCCACATTCATGCAGTATTAAAAAAAATTACGAGAAACTTTCATAATTATCTTGATATACTGTAAATCAGTTTCAGATTTTCAATTCAAGTGCAACTGCCGCGATTTTTACAGCAAAGCTGTTAGCCTCTAGTTGGTTGGCATTTTCGTTTCCGCGTCCGTCAGCAAAAATGTTGGCCGATACCGGCAGCTGTGCGTGCAGGACCAAGAGCAGTGGATTGTACCCCCTGTAAGGCAGCATTAATTAAGGCTTCAAGCAGTCAGCTAAGTGAAGCGAATAGTGCATATATACATTCTTTGGAATCATGCATACAACATACAGAACAGCATACATACTATCGACCAAAAAAGTTTACGGACCAAGGGATCTGACAAAGAGCTGAATATCTCCGCAGCCTCAAAACGCAGCCTGGTATCCCCATTTCCGGCCTCTACGGGCATATGCGAACATTGTGATGTATGGTTTTACTGGCTACATTTAAAGGCTGCTCGGATATTTAGCATTTTCTGAGATCCCGTGGTCCGTAAACTTGTTTGGTCTATTGTATGTTTCGTATGTTGCTAACTGTGACCCTGACCTGGTAAAAAAATTGCCACAGGAGTTGTCCTGAAGAGTGAAGGTGTTCAATTTTGCGATAGATCAATTCTAGTGAGGTCCACATTCTCTAAACAAATTACTAATTATAGTATCTCAAGTGTACCTAAATGAAACACACAATATAAAAATTCACGTATTTTCAACATGTTTATTCAAAAAGGACACGTGTCATTGAAATCCTCAGCAAGTTTGCCACATACAGATACATGCAGCATGGATATCCACAATTTTACTATATATAAGAAACACAATTCCCGCAGCCATAATCAGCCACACTTAAGACTGCAATACAAAGTCAAAATTATACAAATGTAGAGCTCTTTGTATATGTGTGTACCGAAAAACAAAAATTTATTAATTACAGCAGTGGCTTCAGCAATACGCTGCTCATTAATAAATTATGGGAAACAATGAAAAAATATGAGAAGGCTTCAGGTTGATGTAATCCTCAACAGCCATATAACACAAAGTGACATGCTTGTGACATTTTAAAATTTTGCAGCACTATATAAATACAAAAAAAGCAAGTGCATCACTAAGCATATTTTGAATTAAGCTTCTAAACTATGTATATACGATGATATTCGCAGCACATTTGCTCTCCCAACACAGTGATAGACAATAATCACAGCTGAAACTTATCTAAAGCAGTGAAGTACATGAAGGGATCCACAAAACCAAAGCTCTGGGTACAGCACTTTTAGAAAATCTTAGAGTACATTTATCAGTTTTCATCCAAAAAAAGATCACTTTCAGTTTTATTTGGCGACATTTTATTCACATGAGAGTTTAGAAAATTTTCTGGTGAAAGTGTTTTGTTAAAGGCTACTGTGGTTTTTCAGTGTCTATTCACGTCACAATCACAATTCAGCCACTAACACCTTGCGAGGACTGCACTGTAAGCACTCACTGCTTGTTTATTAACACATTATGATGAGTGTGTTACGAGCACTTGTTTTTTTTTTTATTACATGAGGCACATGCACTCATGAACAAGGTGTCCAGACGTGTTAATGCAGGACAAGTTGACTCAAGGCAGGTATCAAAGCAAAACAGTGCCAGAAGTAAAGCAATGTTACATGTCCTCCCAGAACACATGATCACTTGCAGCTCATATGTTTTCTCAATCCAGCTACAGTAGACTTCTCAAAGTGTTAAATAATGAGCCATATCCCAAGTCAAAGCACACTGACCACGCTATCTTCAAGTCATATTGCTTGTCTTGCTGTGGTTGTGAAAGCAAGTGGAATAATGCCGAAACACGAGTGCAGATTTACTGAAGAGCTTGGAACAGAGTTTCCCTTCATCAAGAATAAATATGAACAAAATGCACACTGTGATAAACGTTGAGCAGACTTTTCTGTTGCTCACAGTGGCCACGTGGACATAACAAAACATGTCAGCTCTGTGAAACACAAGCAAAGTGTGTCCAGCTGGTACCTGTTGTGAGCCATTAACAAAAATCTTCAGGCGAGAACGTGCTGGTGAAAACGAGGTACAACTTCCTGCATCTGAGGCTGTCTTCGCATTTCATACAGTGCCACTAAACCGTTCACATCCTATGGACTGTCCTTCGAACCTTGTGCAGAAGCTTTTTAATATGGAGTTCATGTGCTCACTCAAAGGCTGAAGTGATTACTTACAATCACAAGGCAGTGAAAGTGTTTCTGATCACAGTGCACTACAACTCTTCTACAGAAGTGCAGACGAAGCTCCTGGAGGTAGGTAAACAGCCTACCAGGTAAAACTGATAATGGTGAGAGCATCTCAAGAAAACACTTGCAGTCAACATCGTAACCGAGTTAGCTGCTTTCAGTGCTGACAAAGCCAAATTTAGTGGTGTTGCTCCTAACAGGAAAAACATTGTTTTTGGTGGAAAGCGATGTGCATCACAAAATACTTGGGATTGGCTGCGCTGCACATTTAGAGCACAACACCACTCAAACTGCTGCTGAATATCTCCTTCTTGAAAAGCTGGTAATTGTGAAGATAAGATAATTTTTTTTTAATTTACAAAGTTATGATGCTGTTGTTCAAAGTGTTATGCAACTCCTGCATTGGAATACTAGCGACTTCTGGGCTACAACAAAACCAGGTGGCTGGCATTAATATCAGCCATTGATAGGGTTCTGAAGCTCTTTACCAACGTTACTAGACTAGCTTCAATTGTAAAACTCGGCGGCGTTGCGCGGAACCGCCACCCGCCCGCGCCTTCATGACGCTGCCGTCACACCCAGCTTCACTTCCCCACTAGCCGGCTATGCGAACTGGCCGAACGAAACACGCGGTGCAGCGTTGGTGTATTCTGTGGTTGGTTGTTGACGGCGGATTTCAGGAAGCATGTCATCGGCGAAACTGTAGCCTTCACCGCGTTTGTTAAGTATATTAGCAGACGATGCTGACGTGCTGCGTTCCTGACTGCAACAAGCTGCTATCGAACGATGTCGACAGTTCAGCGCGCCACTTCTTGTGTGCTTCCAGCAATGCGACACTTCGCGCGGCATTGAATAGAGCGATTCCTCGTACCAACTGGGAACTCTGCAAAATCCACGGTGTGTGATTTACACTTTTATGAGCAGGACATCTTAAAGTGTTTGTGCATATTATCAATGGACAGATAGTTGAGATGCCATGAGACAAGTGCACACTTGCCGAGGGTGCGGTGCTGAAAGTGTTCCCGAACCTTTCCTCGTATCCGTCAAACCAACCGGGAAAAAAAAAACGCAAACGAAGAGAGATGTTTGGTGACCTGTTCTGGGCCATCTTAGAAGAGCTGTCCGAGAATATGCTGAGTCGTGTTAGGTGCCACTTGCGCTTTCAGGAACTGAGTGCACGCATCAATAAATTTTTAACAGCGGAGCTGTTTAAGCTTCCCCGCATAGTGTTTGCAAAAACTCGCCTAGCGATGACGTCACTGCACACAGCTGCGCCTCGCATCACCTTGCGATAGCCAATCAATAGCTAATCGATCAATAAACAATAAATTCCGGAAAATGCTAGGGATGACTTGGTAGTGCTTAGTCTAGCCCAAATACGTGGCCAATACCTTGCGATAGCCAATCGATAATCGATCAATAATCAATAAATTCTGGAAAAGCATAACCCATATAAGGCCAACGTTAAGCAAGGAAAAGCAGTGAGAAAACGTGCCAAGCGGCTGTATGGGAAAAGTAAACTGCGTGAAAGATTTACGCGGCAGGAAGAAACACACGACACTTAAAAACACAGCTTCTGTGCTTCGTCGTATGCATTTCTTCCTATCGTGCAGTTTACCGTTCCTTCAGTATGAACCAACTAGCCCGATATATGTTATCGCTGTAGGTGGATACCGATTTCGCATGGTATCACTGCGAGCGTGAAACAGGCGCAAGCTGCCCGTCCGCACGAGCTCAAGGCTGCGGCGAGGCATCTGCAGTGGAGCGCGATGGAATGGAGCCGCCATCTGGCGGCTGCCCAAGGAGTGGTGACAGCATCGGTAAGCACACGGGCGGAGAGTTTTACAACTGAAGCTAGTCTAGTAACGTTGCTCTTTACAGCGTTGAAGTCATGTTTGATGTGAGCAGAGAAATTCCCTTCTTGGAAACCTATGCGCACAGCTTGGGCTATATATTCATAACAAGGCCCCATAGTTCAAGAGACCGTGCTAAATATTGGAGACACAATGACAGCCATGGAAGTCCACTGTGCTCTCAATCTGCTGCAAACTAACGCAGATGATCTACTTGAGCAGGCATTTATGCCATTAGGTGTGGGTTTCAAGACTACAAAACTAGAGGAACAGAAGTTAGAAGAGGAGTAATGCAAGACGTTGCAAGGAAACTTCAAGTGATGGTGCAACCAGTTTGACGAGACGAGCTACCTCTCATGGGCTTCTCTCAAGTCAGCGCCCCTTTGTGCTAATGTTCCCCCTAGTGCACTTCGGCATTAGCTCATTCATGTCACTTAACGAAAATGACTAGTTTGAAGTGGTTTGTCACATCTCACGTTACATTATAGCCAAAAAGCAGGAGGCATGAAAGTGAGAAGAAACTTATTGATGAATGCTGGATTGAATGGCTTGACCACTTCCACGAAAAATTATGTTTCTTGTGAAAACATCCCTTACTAAGTACCACATGTGCGTGGCAGATACAAGTACACCTGCAGAGAGTCTTCTCTCTGATGATCAAAATATGGACCACATAGAAGACACAGCTTGAGCTAGCGACACTGAAAGCAACGCTCACTCTAAAATTTAACATGCACATGTGCAGGAAGTACTTTACACACATTAGGAAAGGTGAAGACCTGTTAAAGAGGACACACTATAATGAGAAGCATTCGAAACACATGCTGTACATAAAATACACAAAACTTGGAATAAATGTTGAATCTCGCTTCTCTATGCGACCAATGCTGCCTTCGTGCTTTGGCATTCGATGAATCTGGTCACATTACTCATGTAACAATGTAAGAAATGCAATGTAATTTTATAATAGTACATAACAATAAAATATGATCTAATACAATGTAAAAATAATATTGTAAGCATTGTAATACAAACAATGAAAAAATGTGGTAGACCCTACAGCCTAATGACTAGATGAAGATATAAACACGGAACTAGGTACATGTAAATGGGTAATTGGAGATAGCAGGGAGAGGCCTTCGTCCTGCAGTGGACATAAATATAGGCTGATGATGATGATATGCATAGGATGCTACAAAGTAGAAAGATGCATATATACTTGATAGTTACATCCAATGCGTAATACAACTGTCACATAATATTGGCACAAGCCCTCACATAAGCCTTGTCAAGCGGATAATGTTTAATTCTGGTGCTGATCCCTGACACTTTACAACTATAACATGGACTAGTATACTTTCACACAGTCGGCGATGCTTTCTAATCCTGTGCTAACTTTATGATGTTCCCGTGCAAGGAAACTTTAATTAGTGTACAGTTTGCAAATAATTGACTAAGCTTTGCATGCACCATGTTGCCATAAAACAGACATTTTTTCGATTAAAGCAAATTATTGAAAACTAAATCCATTACACTGTTAATGGAGCTCACTAGTTTTCAACATTTACACTCAATTGTAATTAATGTTTACGAGGCATTCAGAAGTATACCATTAAAGGGGTTGTGAACCACCCCTCGGGCTTGGTGAAAAAACATAGTCCGCGGACAGTATACGCTGCTGTGAACATCCTGGCCAAGTGTCCAGTTGTGCGTGGCAAGTTGAACTTGTAAGCGGAGCGCGAAGTCACCCTTTCTCTGAAACGCTGTTTTTTCAACAGAAGCTACATTCCTTAGCCTTTTCCGGACACTATTTCATCACAAAGCGTCTGGAAAACGCAGCTGCTATTGCCCAATAGCTGGCATCAATCAAGAAGGCTTCTGCATCTGTTTGGAACAGTGCGCTTCTTCCTACTGTTACTGTGTATAGTTATTGACAAAGTTTATTAAACAGGCTGAAGCAAGCGAAAATCTGCTTTGAAATCTTGACAATTATTACCTACTTCCACAAGAAGCTGACTATAGTCTGCTCCCATTTGACCGCCCGCGTAAGAATTGAAATTAGCAGGACCCAGCCGCTAATTTTGACTAGCTTTGAATGCTCAACTAGCTTCAAACCACGGAAGACTTAAGGTCAGACCACACGCATGTTTTCTGGCACGCGCCCACTCCTGGTCGCTACTGGTTAGACGCCTTGGCAGCCTTATTGACAGCGGTTCAAAATGTGAAGTTGGATGCGACTAATATCCATCAGTCAAGCTGGTGAAGGACGCCAGCCCGCACCACATTAGTACGGTCAGACTGGAGCATTGAGCGCAAGCACGCACTCAAGCTCTGTGGTGCACAACGCAAACGCTCTACAGTTGCATGTAGCTGCGGTCTGCTATGTAGCATAGATACTGCGGCCAATGTTACTACTGGATGCGCCCGCCGCAATGAGTCCACACTGTGGCTCGCTGAGGACAACCGCGTTTGGCTTACATTTGGCGCATCGTAAGCACCAAGATTGGAAGTAGTGGCGTTTGCATTAACAACCAAAATCAAACTTGAACTGCGCACCGCGGCGACGTTCAGTAGGCGGAGTGTAGTGGGCACACACCCTCCGCCGTAGCCTTCGCAGTGAAAATCATGGAAGGAGTGGAAGCACCGCGAACGCTGTGTTTGATTGCCAATAACTTCGCTTCTGCTGAACACACTGGAGCACTTGCTTGGGCGAATTATTTCTGAAATAGCCTATTTTAACTTCAAATGCATTTCTACACTTTGCTAAAAAGTGGTTCAGGGCCCCTTTAAACAAACTTCATCCTAAATACAGAGGTGGGCATAAACACCTCTACCATATTAAAACATTGTGCACAAGGAGGGCTGCAAATTTTACAACAGCAAACTCTTCCATTTTTACACCCTTGCAACCTGTCCACAACAGCCTCTACGTGGCCTCAGCAAGAAACTTTTCGTTCACTTTACAAAGGAACAAATCCCTATCACAAACTAGTGCAAGGCATTTTTCTACTGAAACAAGTGGCACACGCTTGATTTCAGTAGTGCATTCAACCTTAACAAAGTGGTAAAGTTCCTCTTTGCAGAAGACTGCAAGCATGTTGTGCTGTGGGATGCACACCTGAACAGAAAGCACTACCTCCTTCAGGCATGCACACTGTTTATGCCCCTGTGAGCAGACCGCAATAATGTCCCGAAGGCGGCCAAAAAACCCATTGATTACGACGTATGAATTCATCCTTCGCGATTTGTCGAGATCAGCAGTGCAAAGTGTGATATTTCCGAGGCTCATTTTTCTGAAATGAGCGCCATCGGCACCTTGCACTATTTTTCCATAAAATGTGGTGGCTCCGTTCTGCACAAACCGTTTTCTTAATACGTAGCCTTTGATTTGTGTCTTGAACAATGTCTGAATACATACATTTCCTTTTGCAGCATTGTTCCAAAGCACAGGCAAGGCTTGCATTAGGAAGAATTTGTCGATTATCTGTCTCTCTGGGTATCTGGTCCCTTTGACCATTTTGACGAGCTTTCCATTCATGGATTCAAATGGAAACATTGAATGTGCCCACAGGGGACCCCAATGCTTGACCGTGTCAACAAGGTGAAGCAGCAAGTGCGCATTGTAGGTCATGTTTGTTATGCCATAGAGCTCCTGGTAGCCCTTCACAAACTTTTTCATTTCATTTTGCACAATGCTCAGCTTATCAAGGGCAATGCAATCACTTAGCAAGTAATGCATGATGTCCACAAATGAAACCCAGTGGCGGTAATTTCTTTCTGGTATATAACCAGACAACACAACTGGTGAATAAAACAATAACCAATTCCGCCAGTCCGCACATTTCCAATGCTTCAGGTCTTTAAGAGACCTTGGAAGTCTCGATATCTCCCAGATTGGTTGCAGATGAAGTAGCTTCTCATTCACTTCATTCAAGCGAGTGCGTATATTAAAACTACGACACCTTTTTGAGTTCAGCCACAGCAGTGTTGTAGCTTTTACGAAACCTGCACAGACGGCATGCATATAATCCACTACAAAGCCAGAAGAAAAGTTGAAGTAAGTGAGGAGCATGAGAACACTTGTAGTCTTTACGCCACGGCTCACTTTCTCCTGCTTTGTTCTGGCTTTTTGGGCATGATGCAGAAATGACTCATTAGTGCGAAGCTTTGGTGCACAAGTGGAGACTGGGTACGCACGACAATGCCCATTACCCTTCGCAACGACCTCTCCAGGATGCTCACACCATGCACAGCCATACTTCCCATTAAACTGGGTCATGCCCATGACTTCACATCTTGCTACGCTGTCTACTGTGCATGGCCCTGGGAAAACCTTAGTAGTTTTTTCCTGACCACACGAATCTTCCCATGTTATGCCGGTTGTCGACAGCGCATTCATTGATTTCACAAAAGGCAAAAGGAAAGTATTCATCACAGGCTTTTTTGACCCAAACCATAGGCCAGCAAGGACGAGCCTCTGAATCCTGTCCTTATAAGTCAGTTCATTAATTTGTGCAAGGATAGGCCAGATGCCGAACTTGCTGCTCTCAAAAAGTGGCACACCATCGGTGTTGAAGGTAAGAGACACATCATCAGGGCCCATGGGAATATTTCTGTATGCAACACCTGTTACGATGTCAGTGACATCGAAAGAAGATGGCTGAGCTGGCATAACCTTGGTTGTTTTCAAAATATCACAAATCTGAGATTCTATGCTAAGTGAAAAAAAATATGATGAACTCTTTACCAGTGCACTAATGTCATGGTTCACACTGCAGTGTTCACACAAAATGGTAGTACACTCAGTAGCTCCCATGTAGCTGTAACAATTGCTACAATAAAAATGCCTTATCTTCTCACTCTCAGGTGAGCTAAAATGTTTAAAAAAACTGTGCTTCGAACATGGCAGCACCGTTTCTTCCGGTAGATGAGCATGCAGTAAATGCAGCAAGCTCTCTGTCGCTTCCTTCGACACATCATGCCGCAGGCTGTGGCCCATAATGAGCAAAATGCTCTCAGCCTTTGTTATCTTCGAACCTGGATACAGCTCCTGGTTCTGTTTAAAGAGAAGAAACAAACAAGTTTATACCACATGCATGCACACACGAAATACACGTAAATTCAGTAGTCCATAAGAAACAAGCATCTCCCATCAGCTTTATTGTAGACTATTGCAATACACCACCATTTTCGTTACCATTAAAGAAATGTGTGCCTCGGTGTCAAGACACATTAATGCGTTAGAGCTTTGGCGAATTAAAGACTACCTTTGTGAACACACCGAGAGAGTAAACTATACCACATGAAAGAGCATATTTTCACTAGGTGGCACTGTGAATTTAAGGTGTTAACAGAAGTGTTCTTTGGACAGCTATATTGGTTGCAATTTGCTTAAGCTTCCGCGTAGCTGATTATGCATGCCTACAACAGTAGGCACGCACAGGGGCTTATTTGGAAAAACTGATTTTACATTGTAGAGAAATAAAATTTTAAAATTCTGCCAGAATTATTGCAAGAACTTAGCCACCGCTAATGGTCTAAGTATGGGATGGCATTGTGAGGAGTGAGGTATTTTACCTTTTCGACTGGTTCGGAGCTATGAGAGGTTTTGGGTTTATTTGCGCTTTAAGCGTCTCTACCAGCGTACAGCACGCGCGGCGGCGTTCGCATGCACAATTGAAACGCCGCCGGGCATCATTTACATTACAGTGTAATATTACATAACACTCGTATTACCAGTCGGTTAAGTGACTATAGATAGCTGCGATGATGACGAAACTTGCTAATCCTCACCATATCGGCGTTTCCGTCGGACGGCTCAAATGCGTGCTCTTCGTCTTCGCTCGTTTCCGCGTCCGAACTGTCGCTGCTTGAATATGTGCTCGGCGAGTCGTCATCGATGGGGACAGGTGACGCTCCTTTCACAGTCGCGTCGGAGTCGTCGTTCACGGGAGGTTGGCCACGGTCACAGCGCGTTTCCTCGCTTACTAAATCAGGTGATGTAGAACCGTCACCTTGCAGCGTGGGCAGTGAAGCGTCAAATGGGGCTTCCTTTTTCGCACGGTGCCTGGAACGCACGGGCACCTCGTGCGTTGCGTCCAAGAGATATTGGTTATATTTTCTCTTCCGTTCCATGGAAGGGAAGAAAACTTTAAGCGTCGATGGATAACACAGTCGTCTCCTGCGAATCTCCTCCTCTGTGTATCTCTTGCAATGCAATCCTGCTCAGCTTCAAAGACAACGCTTGGCATTCGCACTGCAACTCAGCAGCCACATGGCAATAATAACACAGAACACCCAGGCAATAATCACTACAGCCGTCCTCGGAGGGCAATGGATTGGCTACACTGGCATATGAAAGGCCAGTGCGTTAGTTTATATTTTTATATAGCCACTATTTATCCTGCTAAACTAAAGCTAATAAAACTATTAATTCGGTATATATTTTAATACGAATTACAAATGAAATAGCAATATTTAACACTAAACCTGCAGGTATTGTATGTTTTGTATGTTGACTCGACACTACCGCCATCTATTTGAGTGACTGTCAGGGAGGCATTGGTCAGGCCTTGCACATCCTGTTTTTGTTGTGTGCGCCACGTGACCACGTTGTGTACGAGTTCGCCGTGCTTGCCGCGTGGTACACACAAGGTTCAGCCGAGTTCTTGTTATTCTTCAAGTGGGTAATATTTGAACAAAATGAGCCACATACTGGTTAAATGGGTGTCGTCCTCTTTGTGGGACGTGTACAACGTCCGAGCGATAGCAGATACAAACATAGGTTTACGGCTTTTGAGCGACGGAAATGCTATAGAAAAATTACGCGGCAGCGTGGTAGCTGTGAATTGGAAGGAGGGCGAACCAACAGCAGATGCAGAGTTGCTTGACTTCGGTAAGTAACACCGCTTTTCATAAGTTTTCGCTGTAAAGTTGTTTCTATTGCCTGACAACGGTTTTATGTAGGATTGGAAAAAACAATGGAGCGCCGGCGAACAAAGCTTGTGCGGATGGCGCAGTCGGCAACGGGCAGTGCCGAGGATGTGGAGGAGGTGCCTGAAGTGCCTCTAGAGAAGACTTCACAACAGGAGGTGAGTTCTGTGTTAGTTTCCTTTTTTTTTTATTTCCCAAGTGAGTGAAGCATGAACAGCGCATCGAGTTGCGTTGTATGTGTGTGTCGAACGAACAGAGTGCAGTCCGCGCCGTTTGTCAGTCATGTTCGCAGGCAGGCGTACACCGCTGTTTTGGTTCACACTAAGGGCGCAGGGATGCTCGCCTTCTGCGGCATTTTTTGTTTACATCTTGTTCGATTTCATTGCTGGAGCGCCGCATCCACTGCATCCACATCTCGCCGCATTCACGGCAATATGTTGATTATGGATTCTGTGATACCGCGGTACATGGGCTGTGACGATGAATACAGTGCATGTGACGCACCAGCTTGGTACGAGAAGTATCGCACCCATCATGAGAACGTGTGTGTACTTATGTGCGGTCGTGTCACGTCATACGGCGCGGACTGTAATTAGGCAACTTACTCTCCTATTCACGTTGTTTCACGCCGGTAGTACTATTTTTCGACAGTTGCTCTTAACCATGGACTAGGATTGAAGATTCAGTTACAAGGTACTAGTTAATTGTTTGTAATGTGATCCCCGCTAATCTTATCTCATACTTTTATGCATTCCTCATTTAGATATATTGCATAATTACAATAGAGTAGCAATGTAAATATCCTAGCTTCAACCAACAGACCCCATTTATTATTTTTTCTACTGACATTTAAATCGACTTTCTATCTTATTGCTGTATTGTACTAAATTGCTGTTCACTGCTCTGTTGGGCTGTAAGTACTTGCATTCGATTAACGCATCACCACAAGACAATAAGCAGATTTCATGCTGTGTTTATAATCTGCAGGAAAGTCTGGTATGTAAAATGACCCACCAACAGCAATGCTGCTTACGGAGTTAATCTCTTTAAGCGAGTGCAAAAGCTGCGAAGGCAAAGTAGGTCCACCATATTGAAGGCTGGTATCCACATGAACATCGGACAAAGCTGCAAGTGTACAGAAAGGGAAAGCTAGATTTGAACTGAATGATAACATTCCCATTAATATTTAATATATGGCTTTTCTAGGCTGCTGGAAGCCTAGAGTGCCAGCAAAGTGATAGCCGCACATTAGTGTTCCCTTTAACCATGCGCTGATCTGTGCACGCCTACGGGTACTAGAAAGGACCCTACCAAAATCAATGAGCTGCGGTAGCCACACTACTAATGCATGACACTGCAAGTCGCACACGGCAAGGAATAAGCTTCCAGTTATTTTTGCACATAAGTCTGAGCAATACTAGCTGCTTGCAGTGTGGGCACGATCGAATGAGTGCACTTGTACGCATGTGTCGTGATGATGGCTCAAGTTGACTCGTTAAGTGCAGTGACTTATACATTAAAGCTGTTATATGCCACATGTCAATTGGCAGCAGCTTTAATGCTGTATTTTGTTGACAGCAGCCACTACAGCGCTTTAGTTTTGCCCAATGTAAGTGAACGGCTGCAACTGACAA
Source organism: Dermacentor silvarum (assembly GCF_013339745.2). NCBI lineage: Eukaryota > Metazoa > Arthropoda > Arachnida > Ixodida > Ixodidae > Dermacentor > Dermacentor silvarum. Next base: position 168,598,512 of record NC_051155.1, on the reverse strand, counting down.
GTGCAGAGCTGTAAGTAGCATCTAGTCCAGCACGGACTTTATTGATGATGCGAAGTTTGAGTTAGGTTGTGACCCGAGTAACATAAGCAACCTGTACACACAGCACGAAAAAAGTGGCAAACACGGAGCCTGGGAATATATATATTTCTTTGGGGGAGGCACAGCATGTATTCAGCAATTTCTTCCGATCTAATAGAGTACACAAGCATCATTCAATAATATATACATTGACCTCCTTGGTGCTTTTTGTTCCACTGATATAAACTATGATTTTAGTTTTTAATTTAGTGTTCTACTGTTATTTAGGATAATTTATGTGCGAGTATGCTTCTGTTGAAAGCGGGCTGCTTAGCATTATGTCTTGATCACCTACCCTTCATGTTGTGGTTTGTTTGGAAAAGTAGTAGTGCTAATGTATTTTAAGGGAGTGAGAAAGTATATTGGCCAGCAGAAGTTAAAATGTGTTGATGTTTTACTATTTACATGCCTCTAAATTATTATATGCTTTGTACTCATTTCATTCCTAGTTCCTACAAGGAAATGACATATGTCAAACAAAGAGGACATGAAACTAAAGTTTGTTTCTCTGTGTGTGCTTTCTTGCAAACCCTACACCTGTTCCAAACACAGGAGTAGCTGCTCCAATAGCAGCTCTTGCCTGTACCAATGGCTGTTCCAGATTACTGGAGGGCATTCTGACCAATGCATTCCTGCACAAGTGTGAATGCAGGTGTGTTCCCTGGAATGCGAATGCATATGAGTTGATATGTTATTGCATGTGTGCACATGTGGTAATGAGACCACCTGAGTTGTTTTTATGTAATTACACTGGGCCAGTTTCTCCTTGAGTCACAGTGTCCACATGAATGCCACTTATTTTTCTATTTTCCAAGCAAAAGAAATAAGTGCAAACATGGCAAAAGTTTACACCAGAGGCCTTGAAAGATTACCTTTTGTAATTAAGATGATGATACTGAAATGGCCTGATTGTTTATTGTATGAGACAATTTTTAGCAGTAGCTTCTGCATAATATGCATCTTTCAAAGATTTTAAAACAGTTAATCATAATTCGAGACTGAAGGGGCTATATGCAAAATAACAAAAGATATGATCTGCCACTCGTGTAACAGCGCGAAAAATAACAAGGAAGGGACGACAATAGAGACAGAGTGAAAAGAGCGCTGTACTCTTTTCACTATGTCTCTATTGTCGTCCCTTCCTTGTTATTTTTCGCGCTGTTACACGAGTTGCAATGAACCAACTAGCCCAGCAAGCTGCTATTCTGATGATCTGCCAGTACTCCATAAAATAGTTGATGTTAGTTTTATATAAGTTGTAAGGTTTTATGTCCTTGGGAGGTGATATGTAGTTTAACTGATAGACTGTTGCAACAGCTTAGTTGATAATTTTGCCAGATCGGAGCAACTTTTGCTAGCACGCTCTTCAAGCATTCATATTCACTTCTGTGCTTCCCAGCAGTTATACTTGTTCCTCTCTATTGCACTGCTGTTCGGCTGTCGTGCATGCTGAATGTCTGTATATGTAACATATCTTTACTGCCATTACCAGCAGTTTTACACTCTGGCTGCAATTGTGCATGCAGAGTTTTCACGGTGCGCATTGAAGTAGCAGATTAAGTAGAGAAACAGCTCATTAAATGCTAGTCAATATTATACGTGAATGCTGTGACAATATAGCAAGCCATGTACTTACAAAACGTGGCCTACACAGGCTGGAGCTCAGTGTGCTTGCGCTGCCTCACAACGAGTCAAACAACTTGAGGATGAGGCCAGGGAGCTACGAAAGCGGGCAGCAGATGCCGAAAACATCCTTGGTAAGCAGCCTTCCACCCCATTTTTTTTTTTGTCAAGCATGAGTGGCCATTGGATAGTGTAGCTGATTTGCAAACTGCCTCAATCATCTGTATTTATGTGGTGTGCAGTGTTGCCAAAACTCAGTTTATCATAGACCTTGCCTTAGTGGAACTGCCTAAGCGAATGAAAAAGGTCATCCCAAATTTAGGTCAAGCAAAGGACATTAATTCCAACTCTATCCCTTGCTAGTTGGTCTGATACTATAGCATGTAGTGAATTACAGGGGTTAAGGTCTTATTATGACTATCCTGACAGGCCAGCGCTGCTTTGCAATCTGGCTTGTTTCCGATGCCATTGATAGGGACAACATTCGTTACAGCAGTTTATGCAGTCTCTATTTCATTGTTTCAATATTAAATTGCAACAGATGGACACACTGACAATACCAACACATCAGAGTAAATGCTACTACGGACTTTTTTTTTTCATCTCTGCACGATAATAGTTTAATGTTTTACTTTCTTGATGTTTCAACGTTATATTCTGCCACAGCTGTCACACTTATATTATCTTGTATAGGAGGACCTTAGCGGTTTTGGTACCAGTTTTACAGAGCAGTTCGTAAAGGTTCCTAGTTCCGTTCAATAAATGCTGTCCACTGTACCACAGCCTTAATAAAGGGCCTGCGTCCTGTGTGTGCCTCTTAACAGTGTTGAGAATGGTTGGGTACTTCGAAAAAACTTTGACCAAAAAGAAAACGGGCAAGTTTGCACTCGGTCGTGCAAAGCTTAGGCACAGCGAAACTGTCGATCCTCAAGTCTTGCTGGCTGCTACGTCTCAACTTGGTTTAACTTAACTATGCGTGTAGGGCAGGTATTCTCGAGCGATCATTTTCGGAGGTACCTTCCCTTTCGCGACATTTCACATGACTAGCGCTGCACGCGTCGGTGCCTACGAGCGACAGCGTTCCTGGCATGTTACAAGCACAGGCAGGCTAACCAAGGTTGGCACAGTGCCAAGAACGCTGATGCTTGCTGATGCCGAATGCGTTGGAGGCTAGCCGCTCTATATCTAGCGACTAGGCGGTTTTATGGCAACGCGGGCAGCGGCGGCAGCTCTGCGTGTTGCCTCGTTGGTGCTGCTACAATTTATATCTCACTCTCATTTTCTCTTTCCCTCTCCTGAGCATTGCGCACGCCGTGCGCATGCTCTCCTTAACGTCCCATGTCAAGGCAACATGTGCACAGCACAGAGAGGGGGCAAGGCACATGCCTCTGGTGCTTGCTAGGCAACGCAGTGACGTCATAGCTCGGCGAGGTTTTGCAGCAGCAAGCGGCACTTTTTACGGTTAGCTAGAACAGCTTTGCTGTTAATAAAGGTGATATTGTTGTAGTTTGCTGTTTACGGCTGCTGTTCCAGCATCCGTAAACACTGTGTAATCGTGTGCTTCATGATGGTGATATGTAATGGAAAATACATGACTGCGGCATGTTTTGTAATTGCCTGATGTCTAGTTTGATGCTTTCATGTGTGTGTAGGTGTTTTCGTTTATTTCCTTTTTTTGGCTGTCACCTGCTTAACATTATGCACTATTCTGTTGAGAGCGGGATCCAATCACCCTAATTACAATGTTCGCTTGTTCAGATGCAAGACACTTTTTGACAGCTACACAGGTGTTAAGCCTGTCTACCGTAGTCCGCTTAAAGGGCATGTGCTCCAGTTCCATCGCCGTCGTCTTGCAACGCAGAGTATGTTTCTTCGTGGACCACCATTCCCATTGGGTCTAATGGCCTTGTCACTTTCATAAACAACCTGACAAGCTGCACACTTTGGCCGCAAAATTCTGCAGACTGTCAGAGGGCATGAAATTACGTGGAGTTCCTTGCATTTGATTTGCTAGCTTAAAATTTGCGTGCGGTTTGCAGGAAGTTTATTGGTGTGCGATCCCCAGCTGGCGTGCATCACAGAATGTTTTTTGCGCTGCCAGAAAACGACGCTGATGCAAAATTGCTTCTACCAGTGTTACTAGCGATGTTTACCCGGTGCCATCGTGCACAATTCTCATGTTACTGCTCTGTGTGGGTACACCTTGGGAATGCAAGCATGAGATGACCTAACGAGGCAGGGCGCTGTTTCTATTTCGGTATCATGCAATGTTTTGTCAGTTAAGGGAGGTCATGGTTAGCTTGCTTGAAAGAGGCACAGGAAGGCTGTAGCTGGCCTGAAAAAATACTGGGAAAAAGAGCCTGCTTGCAGAAACATGTGCCTAAACTCGCATCGTCCTCGCTACAAGACAATGCCCCTGTTTGTGCCATTACAGTTATGCATATTTTTAAGGGTGCACTACTCTTGCTTCCTAGAAGTGGAAGTTTCTCTTAAGCATAGCCTTTATTAGGTGGCAAGGCATAAAAACACCAGACATACAAAGAATGACTTTGGCTTTGTAAACTGAGTGATAGTTACGGCACAACTAGCATGGGTTGTGCCATGACTAAAGCTTATAAAAAACCAATGGCTAAAATTTGTTCATTTAGACGTAACATCAAAGTTTTGCTTTGCTATGTACAGCAACATTTTGTGCACATTGTTCTTACATTATCTTTTAAAAGGTCGCCAGGTGAAGAGCACAAAGTTGTGCAGTGATTACTAGTATTTGTCTTGTAAGTGTAGGCCACGGCCACAGTATACGCTGTTGTGTAGATAGACTCCCCTCACTCTTGTGCACACATGCACATGACATTCCAGGTGGTGTTCATAAGAGAGAAACAAAAATGCTTTAACACACCTCACATTCTGTTAATAAGGGATGGCACCTCTACATTCTAAGCATACCGGTACTTTGAAGTCATTCTTGTTTATAAGTACACCACAGCCTTTGTTTAAAGTGGCTATATAGGACATGAATGAAAGGAAATGCCAATAATTAGGACACAAAGGTATCACACCAACAGGCTTTTTGTTTTTACTGTCACCAGTACCTTACTTCATAGTTCTAGTCATTTACTGTTTTTTTGCACATCCTCACTTGAACACCATGTCACCGTCATTCGCAGTGTGCTTGTCAATTTGAAGAACTAGAACTAGACCACAGAAACTCCCTGTTATTTAGGTAACTGCTGTAAATTATCACAATTATCTTTGTAGTAGAACACCTGAAATGCTGTTAAAAGTGCTCTAAAAGGTCAAAAAGTGAAAATTTGGATCCCACTTGTTTAATATACACGATGGCTTGCAGAATTCTCGTTTACTGCAGACCACATGTTACTTTAATAACCACTTGGGCAAGCATTTTGATTAATGTGATTGCATTCATATGCTCCCTTTTTCTAGACTCTTATGACATGGTCAAGAAGTTAAGAAAAATGATGAGGAAGATGGAAAAAAATCCATCTGCTGCTGTTGAAGCTGACAAGGCAAGTTTTCCCTTTTAGAAAATTTTGGTTGTTCTTATTCATTTAATTTTGTTGCTTCTGCATTAACAGACAAGGTATGCAATGTAGCAAAATTGCTCTCAAGATGCCATCAGTTTTACCAGCTATCATTGAAGCTATACCCACCGTGCTGTTACCGAGGCCTAAGCTTATAATCTACATATTGTGTATGGTGCTCTACTAATGAAATGGGAGTTCCTGCCCCAGTCTATTTTTATCACTTGTTTTTTTTTTTTTTCATTTGAACATTGAGTGAGTTCATCAGCAGCGTTGCTGATCATGGTATATGAGCAACACTTGCCACTGGGCTAACTTGTGCACGTTTCTATTGTTATTAACGATGGAAAAAATGAAAAGATTCACGGACAGAGCTTTCCGTTTTTGTATGTGCTATTGTCGATACCTGACCATGGTGCCTGCAATTTATAGTTATCCCATGATTTCACCTTTCCTTTGCAAAGTAGCTGGGTATTTGTGCAGGCTTTATAAAGCACTAAAGCAGAATATGAAATTACAGTAAACTATATTTCTAGATACGACTAGAATACAAAGTTAGCAGGTCTAACGATGAGCAAAGAATTTGTGAGGATGAAAAGTAAAAATAAGATTGAGCTCATGTGACACGCATTTTGATAGTGTAGGCTTGGATATCTAGTTTATCTAAACAAATGGTGTAACTGATATCAGAAAATAATTTTAAAAGCTCAGCTTAGGAATTTTTGAAAACTCTTCTGTCTACTCAAAAATAGCTGTAGTGTGGAAAAATGCCTCTAAATCTGTGACAGAGTGATGTATTAGAACTGTATCTTAGGTGCACAATTTACGAAGTTTTACCTACATTTTCAACTTTTTTTCCAGCACGGAATTAAAAACACAGAATTAAAAAAAAAAAACTGGTTGTTGCTCTTTGGTGTGGGCTAAACTGTTTAGTGTTCCTTGCACTACTAAGCGCAATGTCATCAGAACCAGTCAGCAGTTTCACTTGTCATCACTGCTTGTGCTTTTCATGTGACACACAAAGAATGACTTCTTTGGCTTTGTAAACCGGATAGTTATGGCACTTAAAACCAAAGCTTATAAAAAAGCAATGGCTAAAATTGATGTTACAATTTGGACATCAAAGTTGTGCTTTGCTATGTGCAAAAACACTGCTCCTTGCTCAATGCATGTTTTCTGTGGTATGCAGGTTAACATCGGTGGAGGTGTTCTTGTCGAAACCACCCTGTTGGAGCGCCTCCATTCGCACTGCCAGGGGCCTACCAAGTTTGCCAGACATCTCCTACGCAGCATCTTCACAGTTGAGGAGATGCGTGGCAAATCATTGTTCGGAAAAGGCAGCAATGCTAATAAGAACGCCGTTGTGAAGGAGGCACTGGACCCAGTCAGGGTCAATGCAGTCATCGGTAAGTAACTGATATTGCCATGGAGGTTTCCTTCATCATCATCAGTAATCCTAACTCTCCCGTGTTGGGAACAAAAATGGCACTATTCTTGAGGTTAGGGAAAAAGTCTTCTGGTATAGGGACTTCTTTGAAAGGCAACTGTGTACTCTAGCTCAAAGGTACCTTGTAGGAAAGAAAATGCCGATGGCATAGCAGTTTCTCTAAATAAATCAATCTAAAACAACTCATTTGCAAAAATAGTCATGTACTACGTGCAGCACCAGTTTTTCTTTAACACCACTTTAAAAATGACTGATAGCAGAATTCAGTATTTCGATCTCAGCTGTAGTAAAATAAGTGGAATGCCAGTACATTTTGTTGCAAGTTGAGCAAGTTTCTAAATTCATTTCAAGCTGACAAGCCTCGATAAGTCATTGGCTTCATTTTGCCAACTGCAAAGTGTTAGTGAACAAATCAGATGATAAATAATTGCTAGTGACCTCATTATTTCTTGCACTTACTTGCTCAAGTAACATCTGCCTCATATAAATATCCCACGTGTTGAAATTATGGTATTTGGAACCGGTAGTGTTTAAACTTTGTCTCAACTGAAACAAAAGGGTGCCTTATACGTGTTCCTAACATTACTGCCTCATGTGTCATCACTTAAACTAGCAGTTCGGTATTTTATACCCCTGTCAAGCGGGCAAGTTAAGTGCACTTACGGAGAGTGTCACTCGGTTTAAGTGCACTTTGCCCAATCTAAACGTCGCGAGTGGAGTGTCACTCGCTGCAGAGTGTACTCCGGTCGAAGTGCGTTCAAGGAACGCACTTTGCTGGCCGAGTGCGTAGCCTCGTCACCAGCGGTTTCAATGGTACAAAATGTAATGCATAAAAAAAGGACACAGAAGTTTATTTTAGTGGTTGAACAGCTCTTGCGCACAAATAATAGCCTAAAACGCGTTCATATTCTGTTCAAGCAGGATCAAAGGCCGCTACGTCGTTCTGGATTGGCTAGGCATTTTTCTTGGCCGGCTTGACTTGCCACACTTTTAAATAAAAAATATTTTTATTTTTTGTTGAAAAAACATAGGTTTAAGTTTGTTTTAATTAATAATACAACGTAAGACAATCACTTTTTTGAAGTACTTTTATTTTTGAACTACGTTTTCACAAAACGCGCTCGTAGTCTGTCGCCATTTTTTTTTACTGCGAGTGCACTCTGTTTTCCCGTTTAGAACCGCGTAGCCTAAAGTGTCACTCAAGGTCCCGAAGTGCACTCCCCGTAAGTGCACTTAACTTGCCCGCTTGACAGGGGTATTATATATAATGTTGTCCTGTAGCCAGTAATTAAGTACAAAATATATTGCATTTCTTAATGAACACATCATCTACACACATTCTCTGCTTAAAACATATTTTTGGTTTAAACAATTTTTTAATGTTGGGGGCCCTATAGAATGCATCTGTGCCACCATACATGTAGGGCGGTGCCTAAGGGTTCAACTTGAACAGCCATAAAGTGGTCTAGTATCCATTCTGGCAAGTATTGTCTGCATTCAGATAATCGATGTCAAGCATTGCACTTATGGCTGTGGAGACATTGTATACCTGTGAACCTCTTCTTTTTCATTTCTTGCAGGCTACACATGCAGCAAGTTTGCTACGACAACCCTGCACCTGAAGAATAGCCTGTCTTCGATGTTGGCTCGAGAGCTGAAGTAGAGAGCTTGTATTATACCCACTCATAGGAAGTAAAATTTAGCACCTATTTACTCCTGTTTACTGCATCATGCTTACTGCCGTCCATGCTAACACTGCTTCTAAATACAATTGCAAAAAGTACACAGCAAAGCCAGTGGATGGCAGAGTAGCCAACTTTGATCATACTATCTCGAGGTCCTAGCTGTTTGCCACCTGGGGCGGAGGTTGTGATCCGAGGTGCAATTTTGCAAGTGCTGATGCAAGTCATGAATTTATCACATATTGAACACAATATTGTCAGAAACAATTGTGACATACCTCAGAGGGTCAGCAGAAATAGAATAATCAAGAATGCACCAGAAGTGCAGCAACCAAGAATGCACCACAAACTCGGTAATCAAGAATGCACCACAAACTCGGTAATCAAGAATGCACCACAAACTCGGTAATCAAGAATGCACCACAAACTCTGTAATCAAGAATGCACCACAAACTCGGTAATCAAGAATGCACCACAAACTCGGTAATCAAGAATGCACCACAAACTCGGTAACCAAGAATTCATCAGAAACGCGGTGGCCAAATACATGCAGAATGTTATCAAGGACTCATCACAAAAACGCATCACAATTTAACCAGAATTTCTGGTATTCTGATGAGAATTGTATACAGATATTAATCAGACTTTCAATAAAAATTTTTATAAGGGTGTCTTGTGCAGAGAGCTTGCTTTAATTTCCTAGTTACAATGAGTCTGCTGAAACTAAAAGTAAGATATATTAGATTGTTAATTAGCAACTAATTACCAGATATCACCCATCCACCCATGGTGGGCACCACTGACAGCATGTCTTCTAACGAGCCGTCCTTGTACTTCAGAACGGCTATTTTTAAATATTACGTAAATTCTTTGTAGAAACACCAGTATATGTAGTATATAAGCGAATAGCTTTCACTCGGGTGAGGCATTGGCAACACATGTACAAAAAATAAACAAGCTAAAGATACTACAACCTGCCAGCAGATTCATAAAAGTTAAGCAAAGGCTGCCGGTATTCATGACAATGTAACAGTACTTCAGCCTGATAATTGTTCCACGCAACATTTTTTACAATCCAAAACTTGTAAAAACCTTGTAAAACCTTATAAAAATTGGATACTCTGTTGCGTTTTGACTAGTATGTCAGGCCTCAGCTGCTAAGTTATACATAATAAACATAAAACATAGTTCATAAAAGGACAGTCAAACCACAAAAACTTTCACTTGTATTGGGTAGGTTACACTACTCAACACATGTGCAAAATATAAAATATTGACCAAGCAGCATGTTACGAAAAGTTGAGCACTGGCTGCCAGTGTTGATGTGCCCTATAAGGGAATACAAACGTTAACAGTTGTATCATGCAGTACTTATAAGCTGAGGCATTGTTCCCTGGCTGGCAAATAGGTTTCATAAACAAACTATGTTAAGGAAGAGCAAGCATGCTATAATCTTTGTACAAGACTGCTGACAATTGTTTCACACACATTAATGTTAAAGCAGACCTAATAAGAACTAGACGTATTGTAATCTTCCTTTCAGCACATAGCAACACCCAGCAACGTTTTCCATAAATCCGTGAAGACTACAGTACACCACGTTTCTTTTTCGCTGACCTACACTTGGGCACTATTACATTGTCTGCCAAGTCATCAGAACAAAAAAGGTGCAGTCTATAGATAATGTGGTTGGCAAAGAGGCAGCGGAAGAAGTTACTGGATCATGCTATTATCGTGATCAAAAAGAAAGAAAATGATACATTAAAAATTGCACAAAACTATTGCTCAAGCTATATTGCACAAAATTGTCAGGCTAGCATTCATATGGTAACGTACAAGAACCTCGGTGTCGCATTGCCTGCACAACTCTGTTCACAAACTTTGTGACAACCACTTGGCATTGTTACATTCCAACCAAAAAACAATCGTTCCAGTACTGCACTGGTGTTGAAGTATTTAGGCCCATATACTATGTTCAATACAAAAAATGCACTCATGATTGCGATGACCCCTTCCTCCGCATTTTTGACCATGAACAGCCACTCCTTGTCGACACAGAGGTGGAGAAACTCTGCCTGTTCCAAGTTGTGGCCAGAATACACCACACAGGGGGTGAGTAGAACCCTCTCGTCCTGCAATGACAACAAAGAAAGCTTACTGATCATGAAAGTATATTAATGCTTTTGTGTAAGCACAATATAAAGGGGTTGCTATGCTTATTGCCATGGAGCGGCATATTTTCGAAAGATTTCGAGTCGTTTTGACGCCAATTAACGGCCGCCAAAAAAACGTCGTGTCCTCACTGTGCGGCGTATAATTTCGAGAAGGCGACGGGCCGATAAACGGGCGTCAGAAACGTCGTGGCCCCACGGGTGGCATCTCGTTTCGAGACATCGACACGCCGATTAACGGACCTAGAGTGTGCGTCCGTATCGTGCATGCAGTGCTGGGGCTCGACCTTGGAGAGAGGGCAATCTGCCATCCTTCGTCCATGCTGAAAGGGGCACGGCCAAGACTTTTGGGAGGAGTCATGAATTAATTAGGTGAACTCTGAATACCGGCAGTTCCCCTACATAGGGAACTAGAGAAAGGAGGGGCTATTTAAGCGCAGGTTTTGGTCCCAGCTAATTAGTCTAGAAGCTGAACCTATGTGCTGCTGAGAAGCCATCAGGGGGCTTGTGCCGTGCAGTATCTCCTGGGCCGCCTGGCCACGTCGGAATACCGAGGAACTAGTTGTACGAGACTACAAACCAACGTCTGCAACGAAGCTCATGGTAGATCGCCTTAAGTTAGCTCAACCTGCTTGAGAGAAGACGTCAAATCTAGACTCTCGGGAAATCCAGCCCAGCAATTGCAGCCACCTCAGCAAGATCGGCCCGCCCGCATTCTTCGGGAAAGCTCCGCGCGCCGACTTCACGGTTTGTGGTCTTGCTGCTGCTGCGCGGCCACGCGTATGACATCGTTGTTTTCTTTTGAACTTTATTTTAGTGAAATGCTGTTAGGTGTTATTCGTGTATATTTGATCCGCGCCCTGTTTCATATGTATATGTATTGTTAATTGCTCATCACATTTCTCCGTCATCATTGTGTTTCAGGGGCGCTATAACGTAAAGATTCCAAACTGTTTTGATTCCAATTTCTGCAATCAGCCTCCACGATTGGTCAAAACATTTTCGAGCCACTCCCAACTTCGCCTGTCTGTCACGTGACGTCACGAAAACCGCGACAGCTCCCCATCTGATATAACGTGTACACACTGATTATGCATGATTAAACCGCACAAAAGAAAAATAATCATTCCTGATTCTACGCCTTTTCACCATTAGCCCTTTGCTATTATCCAATGTTTTCTGGATATGCCCACTTCGCCTGTCTGTCACGCGACCTCACAAAAAATGCATTATGCCGAACAAAACTGAAAATTTCTCTGAATAGCCATAGACTGGCCCGTTCCGAAAGGAATAAAAGATGGCTGCCTGCGGATCACTCAGGCTCTCGCTACTCGTACCTGCCGGTGAGCATGTAATTATTTGCGCATGATAAACATTTTTGTGTATCAGTAAAACGTTATCGAGCCTTTTCGGCATGCATACGACATCACTCTGCCAACTCTTCCTTGCTGAGGATCCGTTTTAGCAGCATTCTTATTCTTCCGGTGCATGCCGCCGCGATTTTCGACCAGCCACCGCAAGCTAAGGCGAAGCGGACCAATCGGAGAAGCCGGCACCACCCTCTTCATGTGGTTATCTATTTTCACTGTGCTGGCTTGGCCCCATCGAAACCCTCTCCACTAGAGCGTGATCCTCTTGTCAGCCAATTAGATAAGAAAAACTGCTGTGTAAGCAATGTTATTGGTTTTGAAAGCGAACAAAGGTAACCTCCTATAAACGAGGAGAGTGCTTGATTGGGTTGTTCAGTCAAGGCTGCGGGTCACCGCCCGATGCTTGCGTTGGTGGTTACGTAAATTTGACATCAGGAGTTTGCAATCAAAACTGTTGGGAAACATTTTACGTTATAGCACCCCAGGTGTGTTTGTATTGTCTTTTTTATTATTTTATTTTATTAATTGTGTATACTTATCTGTCGATAAATATCTGTGTTTTTTTTGTTTACTCCCGACTCTGACTCTTTTCACTCTGTTCACTTGAGTACTGAACGACCAACCGGCTTGTATACCCCGTCGATTGACTTCGCGCCGACGACGAACGGGTGACAGCTGTGACACTTATGCAAGCAAGTATAATGTCATGCAGCCTTAACTGCAAACAATGTAGGCTGTAGAAAAGCTTAACACAACCCAGCATTATTCGAATAACCTGTGTAATCCAAGCAAGGTCATTTTTGCAGCATAGATGCTCCTCACATTGAGTGCAAGAGCAGTTCAAAATTGTTCGTTTGTTCATCCTTACGTTTTGTATATTGACTTATGATTGAATTGCTGTTTTTTATTATTTATACATTTATTGTTGTTGTTCTTCCTAATATGTACAGCACTTATTAATTATTGTATCGCCCCCCCCCCCCCCCCTATGTAATACACTCCCTGTGAGGGCCTTTACCGGTAGCATGAATAAATAAAAATGAATAAATAGCTGGTGAAACTAGGTAGCACCTCAGTTCACATTTAAAAAAAAGCATCTGGATCTTTATACAGTTGCCAAACTGTTTCTACGATTGAAGCCATTTGAGGAATTACAGCATTGTTTAGATCCGATTTCATTAACAAAAATGTGAAGGAACATACGTTCTCATGTAGAAATAGCGCTGGCACTGCTGGTTGTTCCTTCCCATTTGAAGCAATTATCCTCAGAGTTGCAACAGCAACGAGGTCTGTAAACAGATGACAATTCGTGTTAGCTTCAATGATCACACGGACATGTGCAATACAATTGCACAAAATTCTTGTTCTTTTTTACTTGTAAAACCTCTGTTTACCTTTGATTCAACAATATCTTTCTTTTATAAATGTGCTGAATATAGCAATCACAAAGCAAGAGGTTCTAATCGTCACACAGAAAAAAGAGGTTCTAATCGTCACACAGCAAATTTCGATCGCGATCGAGGGGACCGCACTACCATGTAGATCAAACGTGGTAAATTCCTCGTTGGCGTAACCTATTCTCCGCGCACAGGCGCGGTATTTCGGACAGCCATTCCCGCGCCTGCGGGTCAGCCATGCCAGATTATACCTTTCTCACGCCTTACGGCGCTCTACCTTCAAAATACCATCAGTGATTTTCCCGGGGGAGCAGTTGAGGCATTTTCTTTGAGTTAATATGTTTTGAAAAGTCACGGAGAGCATACGGAATGACCAACCGGCTTGTATACCCCGTCGATTGACTTCGCGCCGACGACGAACGGGTGACAGCTGTGACACTTATGCAAGCAAGTATAATGTCATGCAGCCTTAACAGCAAACAATTTAGGCTGCAGAGAAGCTTAACACATACGAAAAGGCTGGCATGCACGAAAATACGGCTCCAGGACAGTAGCCCCGGCCTCCACTACGGCCCCTACTGCTCCCCCGGGAAAATCAGTGATGTTATTTTGAAGGTAGAGGCGCGAGAAAGCTATATAATCCGGCATGACTGATACAGCACGAGCGCCGCAGGCGTGAGTATGTCCATCCGACGTAACGCGCCCGTGCGAGAATAGGTGACGCCAACGAGTAATCTACCCCAAACGTAATCCTCTTTCCCATTCACGCGTCCTTTTTGCCGTAAGACACCCGTTTACTGGCATTTTCTAAACAATATTTCTGATCGCGACGCCGGCTTACCACATACCACAAAACAAACAAGATGACAACGGGCTTACCTCGTGATCAAGTAACGAGCGCGTAGACTGTTGAACATCCGTTGAGGGGGTAGCGCTGAGCCAACACGGCTGAGCTCAGCGCTAACGTTGAGGGCAGGCTTTCCGCATCCAAGCATGCACATACGTGCACCTGAACACACGACTTCTTCGATGCCATTACGTGCAGAGTTTTGTAGACGAAGTGAAACACATTTAGCACAAATATCCCCGCGCTATGACGGCACATCAGCAGCACACTCGCGCACGTCACACAGCGACGAATTCGTAACTTCGCCATTTTGAACATGCCGATAGTCAACCAGCGTAACCATCCATCGCTTCTGTTCTTCGCTCCCGTTGCGTGCGGTGGCGGTTTTGTTCCTTGGGGCCTTGCTCCACTCTTCAGTACAAATCAAGACATATTTACGGTGAACTAACAATCTGCACAACATAAAACGATAAAAGCCGACTGACTACACAGTACACATTCGCAGCTGCATCAACCGCTTGTTAGATCCTTCGAGACCAGAGGCGCAGCGCACGGTGCCACCTGGTGCCGCGCTCTGTGAGCACGGAGAACAAATCAGATTCGGTTTCGTTTTCCAGTTTATGCTGTAGGAACAGTAAAATTATTGTTCGACAAATAATTTAACTCTGAAAGAGGATAACGCTTCCTCTTCGACAAGGTAGTGCAGTTTGTTCAAAGAGATAGAAAAATCAAGGAGAGGAAAGGCAAGCAGGTACACCAGACAAGCGTCCGATTTCCTACAGGGGATGGCAAACCCCAGTGCCCCTGTGTTGCAATGCAGTGTACTGCAATCTGTCTAGCGTAGTGCTAATTTGGGTTGGTTGGTCCATGTAATGAACGGGTAAATAATGAGTTGTGTCATAACTTTTTATCAATGTTAGAACGTATATTTTACGAGGACTGATATCCATAAAACTACTTTTTCATTAATATTTTGATAGGGCATATTGTTATTTCAATATTGAAGCGATACAATATGTGAAGTTTGGCCATTTGACAGAAATGCTGTCAGCGGCACCAGCATCGCAAAATATACACTTGAATAGTGTCGCATAATGCACTGGTGTTCCACATATATGCACCAAAAAGCTTTTCTCGAAAAATAGAATGGAGAACGTCATGCAAGCTATTTTAGAAGGAATATCTTAAAAACTTGATTCGCTCACCAAGTTCGCACTTACTGGGTACATTTTGCGTACAGGCTGACTTGAATTTTGTAATTACCGCATGCTCTTTAAATTGAAAATGAAAGCTAGCCGATTACGATAAGTACATATGGAGTTTAATAGTTTACGATAGATACACTTAACACGAATTGCCTTGAATACTGTATTACCGAATAAAGCGCCTTTATTATCACCAATGCTCTGGGCACGTTATATATAGCCTTTGTCGAAGACGCATGCGTACACGTGTGTACGCATACATATTTGTGCGTCACTTACACTCTTCTTGAGCATAAAGAAACACCCTTGGTGCCAATCGGAGGGTGCAAAAGATGTACGCACCCTATATATAGGGTGTAGTATTGTAAAATAACGACACAAGGGTGTGAAAGGACACCCTTTTTACACCCTTTTGGGTGTAAAAACTTTTACTGTGTATATATAGTTGCTTCACAACGGAGATCTCAGAGGTCCACGCCTGCTTAGGAGCGATTCGCGAATGCTGTAGTTTAGGTGTCAAACCGATGCAGACTACAGGCTAGACGGGAACCAAGCCTCAACTCACCGTCGTCACTGCGATAACAGTAACAGCTTATAGGGGGGGGGGGGGGGGGGGGGGACGGAACGAAGCCAATTAAGGCCCCATAAAAATGTGCGAGAAAGAGATTCACTACCTAAAATCTGCAGTTTCTTAAAATACTACGTAGGTTTCCGGATTGTCTCTCTCTTTTTTTTTTCTCTCTCTCTCTTTTTCGTCGTGTTCTAAGTGGACGTTCGACGTGGCGTTCACCTGAGCCCTTGCGACTTGTCCCGGCGCCTGAGGAGCTGGTCGATCTGCCCCGCCGTGTCGGGCGCCACCAGTTCGATGGGATCCTGCTGTTGCGGTGCGGACTCCAGTTCCTGTTCTTGGACCTCTTCCTGCTGCTCGTCCTGCTGAGATTTCTGGGCCATGGAGTCAAGTTCTCGGATGGTGCGCAGCACTCGCATCAGGTTGCCGGCTACCTCGCGCTTGAGCGCCGCCGTCTCGGCCGCGTACGCCGGCACTCGTCGCGAACGAGGATGCTGCTGCTGCTGCTGCTGCTGCTGCCGTTGCTTCTTGCCCTTGCGTTGGTACCCCGATGCGCCGCCACTCGCATCGTCACCCGCTTCCGACGAGCCACCGCGCATCCAAAGGCTGGGCGAATATTGCGAACAGGCTCTCACAATAACGAAAGAAATGGCCGACAGCTGTCGCGACGTACTCTCTAGTAAGAAATCTTAATAAGCACTCCTACGCAAAAAAAAAAAAAAAAAAAACGCCAGTGCCTGTGTGCAGGGGTATAGCCAGGGGGAAGGGGAGGGGAGGGTGACACTGGCACATGCCCCACCCCCCTCACACACACTTAAAAATTTCTTCCCAAAATCCCGCCTGCTTTGTCCCCCCTTTTCACGAAATTTCAGATACATCAATGTGGTCACTTTCAAAATACTCCCCGCTTGACAAAATTCACTGTTTCCTCCTCTTCCATTTATCCATAGTAATTTCACGAGAAACTTGGTTTTGATCATTTGTTCCGCCTGTTCGTCTACTTCCATTTCGACAAAGCCGTATAGGGTCGTACAAAACGTGAATGCATAAAATTCTGCCTTGTCGTACAGCTGTCCGGCTCGTACTAGAGGTCAGTTGAATCCTTTCGGGTGAAAAGAGCGAGAGAACGGAGCCGCTACATCCTCTCCCGCATTTTTGCTAACTCACTGCATGGACTTTTGGGACAGACTTCGTATGGAGACGCCATACTGGAAGGCACGAATTATTTTAACCAGTTGTGCGTTCTTTACCGTGCATCTAGACCTAAACACAAGGTGTTTTACTGCGAAGCTATTAGCCTCTATAGTCGGGTATAACTTTAGAAGGCAGCGGCATTTGCCCCTTAAAGGCGGATGTGCACACTAGCCTCCACCAATGGGCGCGCACTCTGGACTGTCGTCACAGCCGGACGGCCGGTGTCCCCGCCGACGGAGAACATGGCAGCCCGCGCTTCAAACTGGGCCGAGTCGCGTCAGCGGGACTACTTCTCTAGTCGCGGAGGCAATAGGCTGCCGCGCGAAGGGGGGCTCAGCCGAAAAACAGGCGGCCGTGGCCACTCAGACAGACATCAAATGGCAGCTGGGAAAGGGGTTTGTGTGAGTTTCCGCGTGAGAGAAGTATGCTTTCTCGTATATTCGAATTACAATCCGATGACATCATGTCTGTAGGTTGCGTGCAAGTCGTACTTTACGAATTCTTTGACGCAGTTTACTTTTAAACACTAATTTAGTTCAGTAAGGCACTTGCGCTTGGCGGGTGGCCTAGAAGAATGACGACGTATGCTGCACTTCCGCACTCGTGCGTGCGCGCGCGGAGTACGTCGCTTATGATGGTGGTGCTTGTGTAACTTCGTCTAACGTCACTTGGGGTGGTGGTATTTGTCTAGTGTCGGTTGTGCTTGCCTCGAGTCCGCACCAGCTTCGCTGTGACTGTACATCCGCTTTCACGGGATGGAATGGAGGCGGATATTTAGAGCGAAAGCTCTACTACGCCCTATCACGTGAGGTCATTCATCGCGTCGAAATGACCTTGAGCCGCCGGAGCACAAGCCGCCGGAGCGCAAGTGTGACAGGTGTGACGTCGCGCCACGTGATCCGCTGCGGAGAGGCGTCGCAGCTGCGCTCGCTCGATGCCTCGCCGCTGCGGTACCACGTGGCTGTGGTACCAACCGCAGCGGTGGCCTAGCGGTATAGAGCATCCGCCTCGTATGCGGGAGGTACCGAGTTCAAATTCCGGTGCCGCCGGGAACCCACCAGTTTTTCTAATGGATAGAGATGTCCCCTGGCCTGGTGCTCGGCTGTCGTGGGGGTTCACATCTCGAAAGAGGGCTCAATAGAGATTTCAGGACTTGTCTCTGGGCGCCTCTTGTCCAACCACAGCCGGCCTTGTTGACGAGCATTCGCCGCGGCTGTGGGAGGAAGTGCTGCCGCCGGGTGCCTACCGGTAAAATAAGTACAAGCGCGCTCCTGGTCTGGTGCTTGGACATTATGGGAGCTCAACGCTTGGAAAACGGTTTTTGACCTCAACCTGAAGGCGTGCCCATCTCAATAGGTGCTTGAGGCGCCACATGGGAAATCGCCGCCATGGGAGCGGCCCAGACATCACTTGTTTTCTGTTCTCACGAGGGTTTCGACGGGAATTCAGGGCGCAGCTCCTTTCACAAGCGTATCACCCCTGAAGGAAGCCGAACGCCAGGCCGGGGTACGCCTGTACCCATTTGAACCAGTGGGTGCCCGGCGGCGGTGGGAATCGAACCTACAACCTCCCGCAGCCGAGGCGGGCGCTTGCTCACGCTTGCTGCAAAACGCTTGCTCACGCCAGCGTTTTGACAGCGCTTGTGTGCGGTCGTCGAGTCTCACCTAGTCAAGTTTGCTTGTGCGTGCTGACACCATGCTTGTTAAGTCGATACACGCAGAATTGCCGCGTGACTGGCCGCTCGAGGCATTTTGCGTGTATTCGCAGGCTTCTTTCACGCTCGGAAAAACACATTCATGTAGCAGGTATTGAGCAACAGAAAGCTGTATCGGGAGTTTTTCATGTTGCTCTACAACTTTCTCATTGACACTTTGATAATTAGGACAGTACTTCTGAAATTAGATAATTACAATTACCTAATTAAATCTCAGTAACGAAAAAATTACTGGCGGCTACTCCACTGTACTGGAAACAATACGCACTAGGTTTTCTTCGCGTAACGCCGTTGCTCTCTCTTTTTTAATCGTACTGCGTGATAGCTGGGACACCCTGTATATCGGTTTATGTATGAAGTGCCTTAGCACAGTTGTCAAAACGGATGAGGGATGGCACATTGTTATACCCCTCGCCACCGCCGATGCCTCTTTCACAAGTGTCGCGATATACGCGGCGGCGGCACTTCCCACCAATCGTTGTGTCCCTTTGTCTCGTGACGTAGAGATCGCGCCAGCACTGTTATCAGCAGTTGCCCTTTGGAGTCGCTATGGGACGGACGCGTGTCGTTCGCTCGGAGGAAGAAGAGCGGAAATTGAAGGAGCGCCGCCAACGCGCACAAATGCGCGAATGGGCTCGAAAACGACGTGAAGCCGCTATAGCGCCAACTTCGCTGGGCTGTGGCAACTAACGGCACCTAGTGTCTCAAGTTAGCCTTAAACTTACACACCGTAAAGCGAGGAGAAGAGCCAAAGAAAGCTCTAAAAATTAAACCGTATACCGGTAATCTGGCAGATACGAGGAGATGTTCCGTGCCAGCTGCGTTCTCTCTGGGTTCGTGCCGTTGGCTAGCAGCTGCCGCAGGTATGGCTGCAACGGCACGAGGCGATCAACCGGCACGCGACGGGTTCCGTTCACCTCGTGCAGCTTGATGACCACGTACGGATGGCCGTGCAGATACGGTTTGGGAGCCGCCGTCGTAGTCGTCGTAGTGGTCGTCGTCTTCGTTGTGGGCGGCGGTGGCGCTCGCTCGCAGCCAACTACTGGAAACGAAATTAAGCAGCGCACACGTGCACATAAGTACGGTTGGTTCGAGCTGTTCCAAAATAAAAAAAAAGAATAACAAGGCGATACGGGATATTCGGTGTGTGCCATGGGAACGCCATAATGCTTGTATTCGGACGTTACGAAAGCAACAAGAGTTGTAAGATTACGAATCGAAAACTCATGACATGTCATCAGTTAAGCGATATAACAAAAGGATTCTGTAAGCACTTATTTTTGTCAAGTAATAATTTATTTCCCCTAAATTCCCGTCAGAATGTAGCCATGGCATGTCATCAATTAAGCGATAACAAATTATTTTATTAAGCACTTATTTTTGACAAGTAATAATTTATTTCCTTTAAGTTCCCGTAAGAATGTTTTCTTCTGAGCTATAAAGCACTGAATACCAGGATCTCGCAGCGATGCCCTCCGCGAAGAAGCCAAATAGTTGACAGTGCTACGATGGCTTTAGTATTGCGTTAGTTGGTAGGGAGTGCGTGGCTCCAAATTTCGCGCTACAAGACAACACGAATCACGTCGCACAATCGTTCTGTTCCCGCCAAAAATGAGAACTCTGCCTATCTGCCCGTGCTGACCACTGTTTGAAGGTACCGGAGTGTATTTATTTATTTATTTATTTATTTATTTATTTATTTATTTATTTATTTATTTATTTATTTATTTATTTATTTATTTATTTATTTATTTATTTATTTAATACCCCCAGCGCCTTTAAGAGGCATTACAGTTTACATCCAGGATCACCTTATGAAATACGCATTTCCCCCCTTATGGAATAAGCTACCCCAGGAAACTGACTAAGCTTCCCCTCCAACATATTCTACCGTAGGGTAAAAAACAGCGCTCTTTTTTACACTACGAATGCATACGAACGAGCTCGCCTTCAGACCCTTTCAGATTCTTCCGATCTCTCCAGAATTTTCTTTTCAGACAACCTGGTCAGCGTAAAGCGTGGTTACTTGTTTTTCTTTTCTGTCTTTGTCATTTATACTTACCATTTCGTGAAAATTTGTCACATATTGTCAATATTAACTTTTTTATTGTTCTCTTCATAAGTCTGAATGAACTGTTATCAATCTGCGTTTTGTTATGTGTATGTACTCTTTGTATTTGGAAAGCTGTTATTTGCCCCTGCACTAATGCACCAAAAATATATAAATAAATTATTTATTTATTTATGTTAATTAATTTACAGGAAAAGCAAGTGAGGCTGATAACGTGAGCCACAAAGAATAGGTTTGACAAGTTCAGAGGACAAAACTTGAAATTTGAATGCACAAGACGTCTCAATGGAGTGGACAGTTTGATAGAATTTGACAGTAATAGAATTTGACAGAATTAATTAACTTCGCCTTCATTAACATCAAAGGTCGAGGCCGACGGTTCGTAGCCTTCATTAACACCAAAGGTTGTGGGTTCGACTCCCAGCAAAGGTCGAGGGTTTGTAGCCTTTTTGTACCTTTCGTGTCGTCGACGCGTTTTCGGTCACGGTCGACTGACTGATGAGACATACAAGGCTTTCGCCTTAATAAACTACACGTCATTAGTCGTGCCGACCAGGCGTCGATCGAGATAACGATGTGAGCATTCGACGCCTCACCCAGGCACGTGGAAATTGCTGCCAGTGTACACGCGGGGAAGAAATCTTTAAGAAACATTTGAAATAAATTTTCATTAGAGAATGCATATGCTTTGTGTGATGAAGGTTATAGATATTATTTTTGTTTTAATTGAGGACAGAGTTACGATTTTCTGTGTTACCTATTATCCACCTGTCAAATAGGACAGCATATAAATGACGTACTAGTTTCTTTCTCTACGTTTTTGTTTTATAAGAGTGTAAAGCATACTATCTAAATGCGTATTAGCGTATAATGTTCATATTTTCTTGACGTGCTAAAGTGATTGCAACATATGTTATCGATGGTTCAAGTGCAATTTGTTTCGACTGCGCTTTCTTTCGACATATCTATTGATGGCTGCTGTAAGCGGCGATGTCATATGATGTGCAAAAACTGTCTTGGCTGCATGTGTCCTCTGTCATGCTATGTGAATGTAGTCCCTCTACCTCCCCTCAATCGTACGAAGAATAAAACAAATAACAAAAATGTTATCCCTTAGACGACTTGGAGGCTAAGGCCATGGGCCGACGCTTTAAAGACGGACACATGACGTACTTCGCTTAGTCTACTTCGCTCAGTCGTCCCTCTTAATTCGCTTACTCATCCTCTTCATTCGCTTACATCCCGCTTAATGCGCTTAGCGTACTTCGCTTAGTCACCCCTCTTGGCACCAAGGTCATAGGTTCGACTCCCACCCACGGTCGTGGGTTCGAGTGGCTTAATTACATCTATATTAATTAACTGTGAATTAATTAACTTCGCCTTCATTAACATCAAAGGTCGAGGCCGACGGTTCGTAGCCTTCATTAACACCAAAGGTTGTGGGTTCGACTCTCAGGAAAGGTCGAGGGTTTGTAGCCTTTTTGTACCTTTCGTGTCGTTGACGCGTTTTCGGTCAAGGTCGACTGACTGGTGAGACATACAAGGCTTTCGCCTTAATAAACTACTCGTCATAAGTCGTGCCGACCAGGCGACGATCGAGATAACGATGTGAGCATTCGACGCCTCACCCAGGCACGTGGAAATTGCTGCCAGTCTACACGCGGGGAAGAGCAACGCTGTAGCTCACCGGCCACCGTGGTTGGTGCGCAAGTCGTTGTCGTCCTGGTGGTCGTCGTCGGTTTTGGCGTCGTCGTGGTCCTCTTGGTCGTCGTCGTTGTCGTCGTCGTCCTAGTCGTGGTCCTTCTCGTGGTGGTGGTGGTGGTTCTCCTGGTCGTTTCGGGCTGCTCGCAGTTGTCCGCCGAAGCAGCCCTCCGCGGCGGTGGCGGTGCCGGAGTCTCCGTGCGAGCGGTGGTCACGTGGGTCGGGTGAGCCGTCCTGTAGCCGACGCTAGACCGGCCGCTCCAGGGTCGCGCCAATAGCGTGGCGTTGTCGCTGCTGCTGCCGTTCGCGTGGTGCTCGCCCTTCTTGTGCATCATCATCATTGCCTTCAAGGTCGAAGGAGGGTACCACGTTAGTAATACGAGTGATGTGACTACGTTGTTGTTGTTACGTGCACCGCTTCATCTGTCCGCAATAAACCTGGGGGAGGGGGTATACTGTAAGCGTCCACTTAGTGGACTGCCCACTTCTGCTATGCTGCTAAAGTGCTTACTTGCTGGGCTGTGGTACGAGTGAGAACGAGGCCGGCGCCTGCCTCCTCCTCGCTTGTGCACTGCTCCAGCCAATCAGCGGTAGCCGAAATGTACAGTCCACTACAGATGGACACTTAAAGAATATCCCCCTCCCCCTCCCCTGGATGAGCCGGCCAGGCCTGCAGCCAGACAAGCAACTCCAATTTGTATTGAAGACGTCTCTTTCTCTGACTAACAAAATGCTCCTTCCACCTACCCTTTTGCTTTTGGCATGCTCACGGGTAAATAGCAGCACAGGTTTTGGTAGTAGAATAGGTTCAAATAGCAGCAGCACTGGTCACGTACAGGCGTATGGAACCTACACCGAAGTCACGATAAACTGTCAGAGCAATCACGGAATACGAGACAAAACGACTTGATGCACCACTGATTCGGATTCAGACGCTGCTACCGCAATGCGTGTGCCCGATCACTCGATCGTGCGCATGGTAGATGCAATGTCATCTGCTGCGATGCTGAAAGATTATGACAATAGGAAAGCTTCATAGTCCTTGTAATGATAGTGCAATTAAGAAACGAATCAACTTGCGGCTATTGGCCCAACCTTTTGTACAATACAGGAACGGGAATACTTTACAACAATTTCGTTACAATACTTTCGATTACACCTCAAGCGCAAATGCTTTCGGAATACACGTACCGAGAGAGCGTTTTTTTGCAGCCAGCGCTTCCTCCCTCGAATCTAAACGTAGTGGATGTTTCTTCGTACGACTACCACAACGCTTACCTAAATTCTAGGATAAGTGAGCAATGCGGAATTTCTCGCGAATCTCGATCTCCGAAAACGTTTGCGCTCGGCTGTACGTGTCATCAGTGCTGTAAGTGAACCTTGTAAAAGCTCCATCACTGCATATGGAGCCATCGCGTGACATCGCGAACGCCGTATTGTCGTCCTAGTCACAGTTCGCACCACGTTGTTGGAGATGCATCGATAAAACACGCAGCTTTTCACCGCGCTATTAATGCAATCGAACCCGGATATATCGATTGTGAAGGGGATCACAAAAAGTTCGATATATATATAGGTAGTTTGATATATAACATAAAAATTTTATACAAAAATTTTCAAGGGGATTTTTACAGCTGTTTGTTCTATACAATAATTCGTTATATATGAGGGTTCTATATATCCGGGTTCTGCTGTACAACATTATGGCAGCCGCGTGACGTCATAGCACTCCCTATTATTAAAGTGCACTACAATAATCTGCCTCTTGTCAACAAATTGCTGAACGTTACGTCGCAATGTTGTGGTGGAGTTGCCGTTATGTTTCACGTACGCGAAAAAAAAAAAAAAAAAAGACATGTTCGACGAATTTAGCGCGAATGTTCTCCAGTTGAATGCCCGCGGACAATAGACGCGGATAATGCAGAGACAATCAAAAGACGCAGACAACTCTCAAAAGTCGCTTGACAGAGATTACTGTTCAAAGCGGTGAAGAGTGAATAGAATAAGTGTCAAAGTTGAGTCCTGTGCTCACCTGCTCGCACGTACCATCCCTCGCAACCTTTCATTTCTTCTATCTCAGCTATTGTTTTGCTGTAGACCGCTCTCCGACGACACTTCTCAACTTCTATTGTGTGCTAAAATTTTGCGCCGCAACAGCCGAGTGGCCTTTCAAAGGCTGTCGTAGCAAAAGCAATCGCCATAGCAGATATGCATAAGGATTGGTATAGGCAATCAATCAATATAATCACTGATACAGTGATTATGTGCTGACCACTTTTCCCGACTATATATATATATATATATATATATATATATTGTAACGGAATAAAGGAGACAGAGACCACACCAGTTCCTGGGCCAGCTATTCTTTTTTTCGTCGTCTTCTCTCCCAGCGCCCGCCTTGCGAGCGCCCGCGGCCAAGTTTACTTCGTCTTTACAATATATACAGGGTGTCCCAGCTATCATGCAGCACGAGTTAAAAAAAGAGGAACGGTGTTACGCGAAGCAAACCTAATGCGTATTGTTTCCAGTGCAGTGGAGTAGCCGCCGGTAATTCTTTCGTTACTGAGATTTAATTATGTAATTGTAATTCTCTAACTCGAGAAGTACTGTCCTAATTATCAAAGTGTCAATGAGAAAATTGTACAGCAGCATGAAAAACTCTCAATACATCTTTCTGTTGCTCAGTACGTGCTACTTAATAAATGTGTTTTTCCGAGTGTGAAAGAAGCCCGAGAATACACGCAGAATTGCCGCACGACTGGCCGCTCGAGGCACTTTGCGTGTATTCGCGGGCTTCTTTCACGCTCGGAAAAAGATATGTATGTAGCACGTATTGAGCAACAGAAATCTGTATCGGTAGTTTTTCATGGTTCTCTACACTTTTCTAATTGACACTTTGATCATTAGGACAGTACTTCTCGAGTTAGATAATTAATTAGAATTACCTAATTAAATCTCAGTAACGAAAAAATTACCGGCGGCTACTCCACTGTACTGGAAACAATACGCACTAAGTCTACTTCGCGTAACGCCGTTCCTTTTTTAAATCGTGCTGCGTGATAGCTGGGACACCCTGTTATATATATATATATATTGTGAGCATTATATTACCCCTTCATCTTCTTCATCTGTATATACTCATCATCATGGCCAGCGCCATTCGCTTCAGCGCGCGGCCTGCATAATAAACCGTCGAGGTTGAACAGCTGTCTCGCAAGTGGTGGAGGTGCTGGGTATACCCTAGTATAAGCATGTGAGCAATTTGTTTCGCGAATTACCCAGTGTCGCCAACACGCCCGCCTCAACACCGACGCCAGTCAACAAGACCGCAAAACTCGCTATGATGCATCCCACCGTGTCGTTTCCTTCCAGCCTGGAGACGAAGTGTTGCTGTGGACTCCAGTTCGCGTTCCTGGTTTATGCGAGAAATTTCAGTCCCGTTTTGTCGGGCCTTACACAGTTCAGGAACAGACTTCGCCAGTTAACTATCGTGTCGCGCCCGTTGTTACGCCTTTGGACGGCCGCTGCCGTACCACAGAGATTGTGCATGTTTCACGTTTAAAGCCTTTCATGCGGCGTTCGCCGCCATAGCCAGCGGCCAGGTTGGCCGCTTCAATGCGCGGGGGTAATTGTGTGAGCATTATATTACCCTTTCATCTTCTTCATCTGTATATACTCATCATCATGGCCAGCGCCATTCGCTTCAGCGCGCGGCCTGCATAATAAACCGTCGAGGTTGAACAGCTGTCTCGCAATATATATATATCATAAGAAGCCAACAAACATTGACACCAAGGACAACATAGGGGAAATTACTTGTACTTACTAATTGAATTAAGGAAATGATAAATTAATTAAAGTTAAAACGGATGAAAAAACAACTGTCCGCAGGTGGGGAACGAACCCACGTCTTCGCATTACGCGTGCGATGCTCTCACCATTGAGCTACCGCGAAGCCGTTTTCCCATCAGCTTTCTGGGGTATTTATGTTGTACAACTAGAACTAACCCTGGGAGTGTTAGCCAGCGCCACCACTCACAAACCTAGTGGCGGATGTGGAACATCCTTTCTGCCGCAGGCGTCACGAGCACGTGATCTTTTAGGGTGATGGCAACTGGTCAATAAACCCACATATGCTACCTGAAGGCATCAATGTTGCCGGATTCGAGCCCTCGTTATGTAATGAACGAGACGAAAGGGAACCGAGAAGCCCGGTTTTTATTAATCATATCATAAGAAGCCAACAAACATTGACACCAAGGACAACATAGGGGAAATTACTTGTACTTACTAATTGAATTAAAGAAATGATAAATTAATGAAAATTAAAACGGATGAAAAAACAACTGTCCGCAGGTGGGGAACGAACCCACATCTTCGCATTACGCATGCGATGCTCTCACCATTGAGCTACCGCGAAGACGTTTTCCCATCCGCTTTCTGGGGTATTTATGTTGTACAACTAGAACTAACCCTGGGAGAGATCACGTGCTCGTGACGCCTGCGGCAGAAAGGATGTTCCACATCCGCCACTAGGTTTGTGAGTGGTGGCGCTGGATACACACTAGCTGGGTTTCTAGACATTCGATTCGGTGAAATTCTGCTTCGATTGCCTATCTTCTGATCGCTTGCGCGCTTGTTAGTCTGTTTCTAAAGGAGCATTCGCTTTTTGACTTGGATTTATACTTGGTCGACGTGTAGCCCATCCCATACGTAAACGTTTGCGTATGCCATTCCGATAATTCTACATTCTTTGCCGGGTTATTCGTACGGACATTATGTGTATTCCGTGTCAACTGCTACGTTCTCTGTTGTTCTTTTTCGTTGCAACTACATGCATACCTGTGCGTTTCTGACCGCCGCAGCGACGGCAGGGTGGCTGCCGTTGACCAGTCGGAACTTGATGATGTGCATCTTGTACCGCTGGTCGGACTGGCCGCTGTCCTTGGCGACGACCGCTCCACCCGAAGCCGCCGACCCGTTCGCGCTGCCGGCGTCGACGCCCACGAACTGCGCCCGGCCGTTGCCAGTGCGATTGTTCAGCTTTTCCGCGCCGCCACGCTTGAACAGGTAGTCCTGCGGACCATGCGGCATATAGGCCGAATTCGCGTTTGAACGAATCACTTTGCACGCGCTTCCGAAGATGTACAGTCTTCGTCAAAAGTATGCGGGCTATAGGCAGCCTGTTTCCGCCAGGCTGACAACAGGCTGTTGTAAGAGAGTTCCTGTGGTATGCCACAAGCTCCAACGCCCTGTGGGGAATGAAACGAACGCTTGTACTCACCATTGAGAAGTCATAAGGCGTTAGGAGCGCCACGGACGCCGCACCACGCAGTTGAACACCATACATAGTGAATGCGACAATAGTATTGACCCTTCTCGCGGCAAACCCGTGGGTGCTGCCACGTTTGATCACGTGGTGACGCGTCCATCGCTTGCCTCAACTGCCTCCGTTGCCTCCGGGTTTACAATGGATGTGTATGACACCGGTGCGGCTTAGGAAACCTCTGTTTCGGGAGATATCGTAGACGGTGCCTGGGTGGACGACATGAATCGTTAGCCACAGCTTCAGAGAACATGCAAAATCGCTTCTGGAGCTGATTTAAGACATGTTCAAGTGGCGTGAGCAGCGTATATGGTGCTTGTTCTAAAAGCGGGGCTAAATCTGTATTCCAAGCTATCCAAACTTAATACGATCATAAATTAAAACCTGATTAGTGTGTTTTGCTCTTCGTTCCTTATTTGGTAAATATTTTGTAGCAAAGATGTATTATCTCGTACAAAAACCTTGTAGCAAATATGTATTATCGTTAGTAACTCGCTTACTCTTGTCGACCGTCACAAAACATTAAGCTTTGACCATTCGTGCGCTATCGGTGTAGTCCGTCATTTATTGCGCGCATTTAGTGCGCATATTTTAAGTGTGCGCCCATCACTTATTCTTGACACGTTGGCGATAGAGTGGGCGTAAGTTTCTGTGCCAATTGGGGTAGATGTGTGTAGATACTGTGCGTGAAACTAACTATGACAGGATGCGGCGCTACTCCTTTCGTCATTGTTTAACGAGTAGTACTCACTCTTGCCTACGTTTTGGGGATGAAGCCCATTCTTTGAAGGTTAGCGATACAAGGCTGGCGGATGAGCAAATTTCTGTATCCTCGAGGAAAGCCGTACATCTCGAAGTGCAGGTAGCACGTATGAACAGTTGCAGCAGCGGTTCGCGAACTTGGCCACACAGATTCATTACATTCCTTATTATGCCAGTGACTATTTTTGGAACCAACTACTGCACACGTCTTCAATCCACATGATTCAATCCAGCACGATTGGAGCACAGTGCGTGAGCGAAAATCGATTTGTATTTCCGACAGCTGATCGCACGGGAACAGGGCAGAAGCGGTAATGATTTCGTATTCGTGTGCTTTCGCTGAGGCAACGTATGGCGCGCCGCCGAAAGCGCCATCTCGTTTCTCGAGAACAAACTGCTCCGCGAAAAGGGTCAATACAGGATGTCCCAACTTACAAGCACCATGATTTTAAAATATGCAAGTGCCACGTAGCTGAATTAACAGAACCAAGGTAATGTTTGCCGTCGCTTGGAGATACTCAGATTATTTTTTGCATTCCGCCTAGATAAATAATCAGTCTTAATCAACTTCTGAAATACTATAATTAGATTAAAATTGTCAATGAGAAAATTGTAGGGCAACATGAAAACCTCCCGATACAACTTTCTGTTGCTCAATACGTGCTACATAAAAGTGTTTTTCCGAGCGTACGTGTGAAAGAAGCCCGCGAATACACGCAAAGTGCCTCGAGTGGCCAGTATCGCGGCACTTTCGCGTGTATTCGCGGGCTTCTCGTTATGTGTCCCTTTAAGTACGGAACAAGGCCGTTACTGCCGCATAGAGTAGCTACCGGCATTTTGTTTTTAGAGTAATCCCGTCTTTATTAAACTTCATAGCCACGTGAGTTGCATGTTTAAACGTGGTGCATTTAAGATATTACACTGTGAGGCGTCAGCCACGTCGAGATCGGTAGAACGTGTAAGTGATCCAACTGCGCGAACCAGGAGCACGCGAGAATTTTCTTTTTTTTTTTTCGCTATAGCCAAAGTGTTCATTTAACGAACTGCGGTATAAAACACTCAAAGAAGAAGAGCAGAAAGAAGAAAGCGATAGAGGGGAGACTGGAAGTTCCTATGGTATAGATCGATCTTTTGCACTGAGCGTAACGGCAGGACTGCCAGAGACACAGCTCCGCACTTCCTTCAAGAGGCTTCTTCTATATATGCTCCATAAGCGAAGATTAATATTTTTTTCCGCCTGCGTCCTGCGCCTCGTCGACTGTCATTCTGTAGAGATTTTTTTTTTCTTAATACACAGTCCAAAGTTCTCAGGGAAACGGGGTAAAATAATATTATAGTCACAAACGCTTTCCGTACTCCGAGTTCGATCACCGTTCGATATTTCCTTCCCTTTCTTGGAAATACTGACGCATTCACGTGCAAGCGATCTTATAAGAACACGGGTAGCACTTCAGGGCAAAGCGGCCCATAATTTATTCATGCTTGCAGTAAACCTTATCTGCTTTGCTTTTGCTCGCTGAAGCCCAGATGGCGTTATGCATATATAGGCAAATGGTATATACAACATGTTCGAGTAAACGAAATTATACATAGTCAAGGGCTTGACGAAAAATAGTCTGGCGCCGAGTGAACAATGACAGAAAAAACGCACAATCGCCAAAAGCAGAAAAAAAAGTCGCAGTTTCGCCCGAAAGGCGAAACATCACTTGCGATAGCAAATTGGTAGACAGCTTACGAAGTAAGGATATAATATTTATCGGCCGTGTAAAGTTGTAAATATTACCTTACTAACTAAATAAACAAGCACGGTGTCACGCGAGCACAGGCAAACATGGGCACATCTCGCTCGATGACCGCGGGAACTCGTCAAAACGCTGGAGTGAGAAAGCGCGCCAGCAACAGCTGGCAAATTGACCTTCGCGCTGTTTTTCGTCTCGCTTCAACGCGAACGTCGAAGGCACTGCGCATACGAAGCTACCAGCACTCGGCGCAGGCACTTTGGACCCATCGCAGATCGCTTTGAAGATGAGGCCTCCGCGGGCACACACTTCGGCCACATAGCAGATTGCTTTCAAGATACGGTGCCTGCGCGGCAGCTCCGTCAGCAGCAGCCGCAAGAGCAGAACGAGTCTGCGCACGCTTTTTGTGTGATTAGTGGATCTTCGGTGTTGCCGCCGCAACGAAGACATGCTGTAAGAAGACTCTAGCACAACGACACCATCATCGTCCTCCCCACCGACAAAGGAAGTGCCACAGTTGTTTTGGACCTTGACGACTTTAAGTCCAAGTTGAGACCTACGCAAAGCTAAACTGGGATCCTACCAGGCAGGTGTAAAGTGAACTTGAGAAGCTGCTGGTTGAGGTTTTCAGGTTCGTCACCCCGGTAAACAACAATAAGAAACTGTACTACAACCTTCTGTGCCACAACGGTTCGGCTCCCGCAGTGTACGGGTTGCCCGAGGTGCACAAATCTGAAGTGCCGCCCAGACATACTGTGGATTTCGCAAGTTCCCCCTTTCACAATCTGCCCAAATACTTAAATGGCGTCCTGAGTCCGCTGGTTGGAAAAACGCCTACCAACGTTAGGGACTCGACACAGTTTGTTGAACTCCTGAAAGGCGTTGCCATTGATGACGAGATCTGACGGTTTCTTTCAACGTCATGAAATTCCGTGTTTACGTCGGTGTCTGTAGATTTTGCGTTGCAGTGCGGCAAGGAAGTCCTCGACGACGATTCTTCTCAGCCCTCGAGGACGCCAGTTAAAGTGGACGAGGTGCGCCGCCTCCTGAGAGTCTGCTTGAGCAACACCTACATCCAGTGCTTAAAGTCAGGGGATGGGGGGGGGGGGGGGCTTTCATTGTTTAAGGAGGTGCTCCCCCCCCCCCCCCCCCTGGCAGGTGAAAAGTAGCACTGCGACATCCATTCGACAAACACTGGAGTAGATTTTGTTACCAGAAGTGCTTTGTGCGGGGCAATTCTAACTCTCCAATACTGCGATTAATGATTTAATCATGATTAATCGGTTGATGTAGCATGAGCAAAGACAGGAAAATAGGTATTGTTGTACTGCTGCATGCATTACCCCGAGGAATTGCACACGACGGTAACCACCCTTGTTCGACTAAGATCCTTGGCACAGCATACTGTTTTATGAAGCGCAGGTGTGAAGATCAGGTGAATTAGTGAAGGTTCACCTTGGTTTTTTTAGGTTACCAGCTAATTTTCATTCGTTTAGTTGTGCATTATGAATGCTGTGTTATACCAAAGACGCATGAATTTTGTCCCCTTTTGTCGGTAAGTAGGTGTGAAACCATAAAATATACTGTTGTAGTGCCTGAGGTTGTGAATGAAGCAAGGCAACTAATGTTCTGTGTTGCAGCTAGACTTATTAGTTCTGAGCTGACATATTTTTAATCCTTTACTTCCCGATTTATTTTGAAAAAAAAACACTTTATTGCCCACTTGTTTTAGGTGATTGATTGAATCGGCCCTAAATTCAACTTTTCCTAGGTACTTCTATTCTTTGACCTGTTGCACTGTCGGATCCTGTGTGTGGTTAAACTCTTCACTGATGTTTATATATATATATATATATATATATATATATATATATATATATATATGTCACCTTTATACTGGTCGCCACATTATGAGGGCCCCTCCTCCCCTAGGAGGAGACTTTAACCCTGCCTACATCGTCTTCAATCGAGAAATTTACAAGCAAGTTTTCCGCACAGCCATTAAGGCCTCTGTCTCCGTTACATGGGCCAATCTAGCCCTACAAGCCATAGAGTTCTCGAGTTTGTCTAGGTTTCACCCAACGGGAATTGCGGTATAAATAAATAAATAAATAAATAAATAAATAAATAAATAAATAAATAAATAAATAAATAAATAATAAATAAATAAATAAATAAATAAATAAATAAATAAATAAATAAATAAATAATAAATAAATAAATAATAAATAAATAAATAAATAAATAAATAAATAAATAAATAAATAAATAAATAAATACGTTTCTTTATAGGTGCACCAAACAAATTCTTGATCTTAGGCACTTCTAACGAGAACAGCCAGGAACGCCAGAGAAGCGTCACAAGGAATTTGTTTGAAAACGCACTGCTCTTGTCAGCGAGAAGAATAATGAGAAAAGAGGGGCTCAACTTTTCGTCAGTCCTGGGCACTTGTGTGTGTCTGTATATGCGTACACTATAGAACTAGCGCTAGGAGAGTTAGCCAGCGTGCCTGACGGGCACGACGGCAGAAGCGGGACATCCTTTCAACCGCAGGTGCCGTGAAAGTATACGCCAACTTAGGAGCAGGCAAATGGACAAAATTCACAGGGTCCCTTATGTTATTCCTATGACGACTTAAAAAGACCAAGTGCCGATGCATTACAGACGGGCACGTACGTGACGTACACCTCCAGCTTAATTCGCTTAGCGTACTTCGCTTAGGCATCTCTCTTAATTCGCTTAGCCATCCTTAATTCGCTTAGTCGTCCCCCTTAATTCCGAAGGCCGAGGGTTCGACTCCCACCCAAAGTCGCGGGTATGCCTCAATTAACTATATCTTACTTAATTGTGCCTTAATTAACTTCGCCTTCATTAACACCAAAGGTCGTGAGTTCGACTCCCACCAAAGGTTGAGGGTTCGTTGCGTTTTTGTACCTTTCGTGTCGTCGACGCGTTTTCGCTCAAGGTCGACTGACTCATGAGACATATAAGGCTCTCGCCTTAACAAACTATTCAAGCTAAATATAAGCAAGAAAAAGAAAGAAAACAAGAAATATGCGCACATTTGCTTCGTGACCGAACACCCTAGGGCTCTTTCGGTTTTTCATTTCCGCCGTCGCACCGCCACTTACCACTTACCACCAGGCTGCTTCCTTACCATAAGTATAGCCTACCAAGGTCAGCTCTATTCCGTATAGGGGATTTACATAATGCTGACAACCCTGCACTGCAGTCGCCTGACGCGGACTTCCGGCAGCCATTGTGGTTAATATACGCCATGTGGGGAATTTTGTGTTCCGACTTTACTGTACTAGCCCCCCTATGCCTCAAACAGAGTCCTGTAGGGTACTTTGAATAATTAAATAAATGCATGGCAGGCTCTAGCAGCCGGATTGATTACGCCATTGCGTGTTTTGTATGCCTTGCGCAGTTGCTGCGGCGTTCCTTTCACCGATATTCGATATGCCGACCTCCTCCTGCGTGCCGCCATGCAATCAGTGTTTCTACACGTCATGGACACTTCCTGCTGTAAGGTGCATAATGAGTGCGTAATATTCAATGCGGTGTTCAATACACCGACTTCACCTGTGGACTCGGCCGCTTCGTGGCCGTTGCGACTGTTATAAATGCAGCAGTTTTGATTCACCATTAAGTATATTTAAGAAAAATATGGTACAGCGCGAAAATTGTTATTTTCCCATTTCTGGAGCGCTTGAGATACAGCACCGTCGTAAGAGCCGCGTCGCTCGCCTCTATATATAGCCGCGTATATATAGGCGACAGCAGTCACGCTTTTTACTCCTGGGATGAGATGCCGGACAACGGTGGCATCGACAAGCTGCCCCGACCGTATGGGTAAACTTTAGTGTTTGCGAGGCCATGCTTAGCTTGTGCTATACATGACCGCGTGGGATCGATATACCAGCACATTAAGATATCGCAGCATGCCACGCTTCTCGACTTGCTATCCTCTATTTCTTATACAGTTTGCTTTCATATAATTTCATGTGTTCACGACTCGACAAACAAGTTGTGGCTCCTGCTATCAATGCTTCTTTCCGTGGCCTCTATACAGTATATCACTTTGTAGTCATGACGATACCATTCGTGGTGCTCGGCGTAAGGGAGCACTGAAGACATTCCACCGATCCCGTTATACTGGGAACCATCGAGCTTGCGTTCCCAGGGCTATGTTATTCCGCGAACACGCCCGTGCGTGTATATCGAAAAACTCTGGCAAACTGTATACGAGACTTTAGCAGAGCGTGCGCGGCTCATAAACTTTCCAAGCGCGTCCCCTGCACCCCGCCCGCCGCTTGTCTATATATCCTTCACGATGGTGGCGGGAACCCAATGTGCTTCGCAGAGTTGTCGGCATGGTGCAAAATGTCTATACCTGAATACATATGTGTTCTCGCCGTTGACGAGATCTACGCCACCACGCGAGCAGATTCATCTCGCTCTAAGCGTGCAACAGGTCTCTTGTGTCCCGTTCTTCCATCCGCGGATGAGCTCGCACTATCTCACCTTGATGAAGTCGAACAACTCCTCGTCGTCCTTTCGTTGCTCGCCCGCGTCCCGCTTGGACGGGTCCTTGGCGAGCACCTCCTG
Organism: Dermacentor silvarum; assembly: GCF_013339745.2. Lineage (NCBI taxonomy): Eukaryota > Metazoa > Arthropoda > Arachnida > Ixodida > Ixodidae > Dermacentor > Dermacentor silvarum. The sequence continues at coordinate 168,563,460 of NC_051155.1, read as the reverse complement.
CGAAGAAGGCGAGAGGAAAATGCATTGACACGGCGCTGAAACTGGGCTTTTTCGCAGTCTATACGTATACGATCACGTGGAAGTGACGGACGCAGGCAGGCTATCGCGGGACGGAGAAGTTGAATGGTAAATACTCGCATAGGTAAGCATAAAACTGAAGCTACTTTAAAATGTTTCCTCTGCGCGACATTTCAGCCGAAATTAGCAGGTGGTTTAGTTGAAAGAGCAATGTATGCCTGGCGCTCTTACTTAATTCAGCACTCGTGTTACTCCAGCGATACTCTAGTGTTACTTCAACCCAGCGACGGCTCCGAGGACTCCCAGCCGTCACTGGGTTGTGCAATACGGACACCACCTAATAGCAATCTTGTTACCGCGAGCGTTGATAACATATAGAAAGCAAACTCAGACGATGTGGTCGATGCTGCTGCGGTAGGCGTTTCGAGGAAGCAAGCGTTATTCGTGCAAGCAGTCTTTATCGTTTCTTTTTTTTTTCGACGCTGACCGCCGGCTGTGATTTCGAGGCCGGCCAGAATGAAGCTTATGTATGAGCGGTATGAAGAGTGTTTAACACGAGAGGGCCGATTCAGAAGTAGGGATGAGACAAAGCCGTACTGCTTGAGACAACGTTCAAATGAAGCCGTTCCTGGAGGGTTTAGTGCTCCTGTGTATGGAGCGTGCAGTATACCGTCACTCTACGCGGGCTGAGATCTCAGAGGCATCCAGCGTTGAGGCGAGGAAATGGGTGCGCGAGCATGGCGGCTTCACGTACTCGCTAACTGCGCTGCAAACATATGTGTGTACTAGTTGTCCCAGGTATAACTTGAGCCAAATTATGCAAGTGCCACGTAGCTGGACAGAACGAAGGTAATGTTCTTTACAGAACCAAAGTAATGAGCCAAGCTAATGCTCCGACTAGTGCATCACGACCATGGCTTTCTTTCAGGCTCGGAAGAAACATTTATGGGGCACGTATCGAGCAACAGGAAGCTGGAATCGGGACTTTTCGAGGATGGTCTACAATTTTCTCATTGACACTCTTGTACGGAGTATAATATTTAATGAAGTTAATTAATTTAACATAGCTAATTATGTAATTGTGCGAAATACAAAAGATAACCTGACGTGCTCCAAGTGATGTCAAACCACATTATCTTGGGGCGCTATGATGTAAAGCTATTCTAAACTTTTCTATTCCAGTTCTGCGATCAGCCCTCCACGATTAGCCAAATTTTTTTCGAGGCCACACCCGGCCCCTTCACTTGTCTGTCCTGCGACGTCAGGAAAACCGCGAAAGCTCCTGATCTCGTATGACGTATACACACTGATTATGTATGAGTAGACCGAACAAAAGAAAGATAATTATTTCCGATTCTACACCTTTTTCACCATCAGTCCCTCTGATTGGTGAAAAGTTTTCGGGCCGCACCTACTTCACCTGTCCGCCACGCGGCTTCACTAAAACGCCAAAACTCACCGCGTCAAAGTGACGTGTACGCAGTAAAGATGCATTAATATGCTGAACAAAACTGACTTTTTTTTTTTTGAATAGCGGGAGTCTGCCCCGTTCCGAAATGAATAGAAAATGGCTGCTCGCTAATCGCTCTTGCACTGGCTATTCGGAGCTGCCAGGGAGGATCGGTTTATTTGCGTAATATAACAATTTTTGCATGGCTGTATAACGTTGTCGAGCCCTTTCAGCACGTGCACGACATCGCTCTGCCAAATTTTATTCGCTGAGGACCTGTTTTAGGTGCATTTTCACCTTTCAGTTGCACACCGCCGCGATTTGCTACCAGACACCAAAAGCTAAACAAGAAGCGGGCCAATCGCATACGCTGGCCATCACCCTCCTCATCAGGTTATCTACTTTCACTGCGCTAGCCCGGCTACACCGAAACCCTCTCCACTTCTGCATGCTCCTCGCCCCTGGTTAGCCAATTAGATAACAAAAACCTCTCAAGTAGGGCAATGCTATTCTCTTTAGAGCAAACAAAAGTGACCTCCTATAAACGAGCAGAGCGTTTCATTGGCTTGTTCAAACAACGCTGCCAGTCCCCGCCCGATGCTTGCGTCGGCGGGTACAGAAATTTGACGTCAGGAGATTGGAATAAACACATATTGGAAATAGTTCTAAATCATACGGCCCTTGGTTCTGTCCTGCTACGTGGCACTTGCACATTTTTTTTTTTAATTTTTGGCGCAAGTTACGTGGGACACGTGATATAGGTAGCGTTGAATTCCAGAAACGACCCCCGTTTGCATGAGCCGAAATGGAGTATACATCGAACCTGGAGCGAGGACTCGACCTGTCTTTGCCGGATTCAACGCACTGCCTGACAATTGCACATGCGCTGCGAGCAGTGTAAAGCTCACGAGGTGGTTTCCATATACTGTCCCCGTATTCACGGAAGGGTCCCGACTCATAGCCCTTTCTCAACACCACCGAAGAAAGCCTAAGAAGGCTTTGCCCTGAATAAACTTACTGCGTCTACCACCGAATTATGACGATGATGATTTCTATAGGCATCCCCTTGGAAACGAGGCGGTGACAATGGTCACCTAGCGTGCTTGAGCTAATTAGGTTTTACTACGTCTATCGCAGTCTATAGCATATTGCATATCTCTCCTTGATCTTTGCTTTCGTTAAAGCATCTATCTCTATATTGTACGGTCATTGTACCTGCACCTGTAACAACCTGTAGTTCCACCTAGCTCCATCGAAAAAACACAAAGCTACATCACAAGCGGTAAAATCTCTTCCCTGCTTCTTCTTTTTTTTTTTTTCGCCAATACTAAAACACGTCTCGCTTATCTCGACGGCTGATCGGTTGATGCTTTCATCAGCTTTGTATTCCAACGCTTCTGAAAGGCAGACGTTCCCTGCAGTTATTGCTGGGTGAATATCTTGCCCTCCATTACGATGTGCTCTGATATCATCATCATCATCATCATCATCAGCCTATATTTTATGTCCACTGCAGGACGAAGGCCTCTCCCTGCGATCTCCAATTACCCCTGTCTTGCGCTAGCGTATTCCAACTTGCGCCTGCAAATTTCCTAACTTCATTATTGCATCTGGTTTTCTGCCGACCTCGACGGCGCTTCCCTTCTCTTGGTATCCATTCTGTAACCCTAATGGTCCACCGGTTATCCATCCTACGCATTACATGGCCTGCCCAGCTCCATTTCTTCCGCTTAATGTCAACTAGAATATCGGCTATCCCCGTTTGTTCTCTGATCCACACCGCTCTCTTCCTGTCTCTTAACGTTTGTCCGTCTTAACGTTGTGGCCTCTGATATCAGAGGCCACAAAATAACTCTCCCTGGAAGCTCCTTGGATCGCTTAAGAAATGCCCTTCTACTGCTGGTTACAAACTTTCTAGGGGTGTGTGAATATTCGGAAATTTCGAATTAGTTCTTGCTGTTCGATTCGACAATTACCTTTTCGAAATTTTCGAATATTCGTTTGGTTCATAATATAGGAGTAACAACACTCACTGGAGTCTTGAGGAAGAGAGACCAAAGCAAGTGAGGACAATTCCCAGTTACTCTGCTGCAGGGGGAGTCGCGCTTGTTTCGAAGAGGCCCCCTGCGCGCTCGCTTCGCCCTAAAGTAATTATGGATGCGCACCTGCGCCGGCGGTTACTACGCAACGCGAGGTGACGTCATCGCTACTGCTTCGGCGCATGCGCGGCTACGCAACGCAGGCGGCGTCGGCAGCAGCTGTGCGCGTTGCCTCGTTGGTGCTGCTACAAATTCTTTCTCTATCTCGCTCTCATTTTCTCTTTCCCTCTTCCGAGCATTGCGCAATGCTCGGAAGAGGGAAAGAGAAAATGAGAGCACTGGCACTGTACTGGCACAAAGTACTGTCATAATGATGGTGGCTGAAACTTGCGTAGGGCAAACAGAGGTGTAAAACGGCGCGTTGAAGAGCTCCTTATAATAGTGTAAACACACTGCTGCACCTGGTGTTCCTCGTAGACTTGATGTTGTACGAGCAAGTATGGGTTGTTCCATGACTCCACGGGCGAGGCGAGCGCAGCCAGAACCGCGAGGCAGAGCAGGCTGACCACCGGTCGCAGACGGGTGAGGCTGCGTTGTGCCATGCTCGGGCACGGAACAGCTGCTTGGCACAGGCTCGGCAAACTGCGCGTATGTGAGTAGATTTCGGCAAAGACTACGTACTACTGGACCTCGGAACGCTGGTACGCAAATTGAAGGCTTCCCCCAAAACTGTTACACGGTGGTCTAGTTTCATATTATGCTATAAAAGATATTAGAACAAGCATAAATTCTGGCGTGGTCTTTCTGGATGTGCCGTTGAGATACCATATTTTCGCACGTATAACCCGCACCGAGAATTAAAAGAAAGTAATAGTGCGGGTGCGGGTTATACGCGAATTATACTTGGAGGTGTGACTTTGACTCGAGCTACACCTCGAGTCAAAGTTTTTCGCCATTTAATTTCGTTATCACCTAGGGAATCCCACCCTCTCCTCACTACTGCGCGTTGAAGCTCCCTTCTCCCCTCCTTCATGGTCGTCCATTCTCCTCCTCTTTACGGGTTGGCATTTTGCGTAGAGCGAATAGTGCCAGCACCACCTGGCCCGAAATTTCCATTGCCAAGCCTGGCGTGACGAAAGCGGTGACGTCGAAATGACCGCTGCTTAGTTGGGAGCATCCCCATTAGATTCTATGGCAGTCGGGCAGATATGCCAACTCTGCTCCCGTAGGGAGCATATACAGTAATTCTACGTTCGCCTAGTGTGCTTGAATACAGGGACACAACGCCCGCCCACATCCAGCTCTACCCTCGTGTGTTCTCGGGAAGAGCAGGACCCGATGGGACCGCCCGCGTCCGAAAAAAAAAAAAGGTCCCAGTGAAGAACAATTGCGAGAGGCTGTCCGGAGCGGAAGTAGCTGTCATCGGCGTCTTCCAAAAACCACGACCGAGAACACCAAGCGGTGACGGGCGCCGTGGCACTACACACAGGGCACTACGCACTTCCGTGGCACTAGTACCTCCGCTTCTTGCTAGCCTGCATCCTGACCGTTCATCGAGCGTCCCGAAAGTCATGGACGTCTTGCTGGGAAGGACCAATGAAGCTTTTTGTTTGTTCCTTTCTTCAGTGCATGTATGGGTCGTGTATGTGCCCGCGCGCCAGTGTGCCTCCGAGGTCGGTAGCACCGAGGTGCGTGTGTGCGCTGGGAAGCTATAGACAGTTCCCGTGGGCCGTAGCACCTAAGAAGGAGCTGGACTCGGTGGAATGCGCCCACAAGATTGTAGATACAGCTGGTGTCTTCAGCAATACGGTGTGTCGCTACATGGCTAGTGTGCTAATCCCATTAACGTCGACACTGATCGTGAGATGGGTACTGCTGAACTTCTTTTACAGCGAAGCTGTTTATGGCTAGGCCTTCCGTGCATTTTTCGCGTGCGTGTGCAGAAATGTGGGCCGATCCTGGTGATAGTGCAGAAAGGGTGCTAGCGCAATGGCACATACCCGTGTGGACTCCGTGTGGTGGGCTCAGGGCCCTGTAACGCGCCCTTTACCCTTGTCACACCTGGGACCCAAAGAGGTCTCAGGAACAAGGATAACAACAGATACTATGATCGGATCTTAGCCCAAAAGGCCGACTTTCGTCGGCCATGTCTCCGTTCGCACCGCCCTCTCTTTGTCGGCGTTCCAACCGCTTGGGTGACTGGTTTCCTGCCGCTCTCCCGGGGCGGCGGCACTGTCGAGCGTGTATATAAGTCAAAGTGCCGTTCTCCATTTTGAATTGCACTTCTCTCGTAATGGGAAGGCCGCGTGTTGTGCGCACTCCCGGCAACGATTGCATTCTCGTCTCCGTTCCTGCCGTCGCTCTTTGTTCCTCGGGAGTCCGGACTATACGCGGCCTCCCCCTTCTGTGTCACCTCTGCGTCTTGTGCTAAAAGCTTCGCAGGTCATCCACCTTCATAGAATGAAAAGGCTCATGATTTCCATCTGACCTTTTTACTATGAGTTTAAGTGAGCTTCAGCTTCTCTCCGATACGTCTTTTCTGCGGCTACCGGATGATGACCCTTCTCGCGTCAACTGTCACGACCAGTTTGGGCCACAAGCCAAATGAACATTGTCCATTTTCCTGGCCCCCACATACAATGGGCTAACTAAAAGACGATTATAGTGGACTGTACCGCCGCTCTTCTCTAAAATTTTGAATGTGTTTCAACTTTTATAGCGGCTTTCAATAAATTGTAAAAGTACTTAAAATTGGGCGAGTTGGTAGCTATTCATTATGAAACTGGAGCGCGCACGCAGGACACGAGGACATAACGCAAAGGTAACACACAAGCGCTTGTGTATTACCTTTGCCTTGTGTCCTCGTTTCTTGTGTGCGCGCCGCACTTTCATAATGAATGACTTTCAATAAATTTCAATCATACAGTCTTTGTACTAAACGTACCGCTACTTTATTTTGATTTAACTTTGTTTTCATTTCTTTGCGTGCGTACCTATCAAACCAAATTATGAGCGTTGTCGCATTAATAACAGTGCACCAACAGGAAAAATCGGTGGATTTCACAACAGCAAACAAGCTTGAAAGAAGTTAAAGACAAAGAAAAATAACTAACTTTCCTTCCGCACTATAGCGGAATGTGGTTCGCGGCACAATATATAGTGAAATATTCTATAAAGTGGCACCGCAGGCACGGTAGTTTAACTCGTGATAATGAAGAAACAGCGTGATATGGTACGGTTTCCACTCTAGTAACCTCAATTTATTTCTCTCCAAACTGGTAAAAACCGTGTTCACGAGGCACTTCGGTTCAACCTCCCCTCCACCGCGAATTCAGTCAGTCTATAGACGAAAGCGCAATAAAATTAAGTCTCCCGACGCACGTCAGCTTTTGCCAAAAGGTGGAGAAAAATAAGCTCACATAACTAGCGCTTCATATCGTCTCAATCCTGCACCGTCGCGCGCCTTCACGGGGAAAGCAAGTCGTCGTGTTTTTACCTCGGGAGGAAGGAACTACTTGTATATGAAGGCGCACTATAACACGCCCGGTCACATTAAAAATACCGAGAGGGTGCGACTTGCAGCATCGCTGTAAGCGTATATATACCGATGGTCTCGTTTCGCTGGCGACGTGACCAACCCGCATATAGACTAAAGGGGCCAATGATGGCGGTGTTCCTTGGACGCAGCTTACCTCGTAAAGCGGGCGCACGGCGGTCCTCCTCAGCGCGACTAGCCCAGTGGTCTGTCGCTGTTTTAGCGGCCACTGCTGAGCTGCCTGCGCATGGACGCGTCGTCGCGCTGTGCCAGCCCGCGAACCGAGGAGCCTTGCGGTTTGTTGTTCCGCGGCGCCAGAAAGGAACGGCCGCTCCACGACCCGCCTCTTCTTTTTCCTCTTCTCGTGCTCCTTCTTCCGTGTTTCCATATGTAAATTTTTACGTACATAGGTCTGGTCTCGCTGTGTCCCCTCTATGTTCTTTTTGCGATGCACCCGAATCCATTGAACATTTTTGTTCCCTCTCGTGCCGCTGATTTTTAAGAGAAAGAAAACTCTTGAAAATTTCGTTTCGAAAACTTGGCCTATATTACTAACCTCGCCAACCAATCTCTCCTTTGGGGCGACTTCACTGGGACACAGCCACGGGGATGCTTTTCTTGCAGTTTACAATTTCATTCGAACATACAACAAGAGTACCTTGCTGAATTTCTAGAATTATGAATGATTCCCATTATTTCACTTCTTTATGCCAAAGTTATTTAATCTCCTAATCCTTATTAGTATTTTTCTAATGACTGATATGCAAATTTATTTTTTGTTAAATTTCTAATAAACATAGTTGAAACCACATGCTTCTTGGCCAATCCCCCGTAGTGGGTATAGAGCCAAAGTTTGGGAGACAAGACATGACAAGACGAGCCGATACCAAGACAAGAAACGAGTCTGCGGCAGAACGAGGGAAGAGACAGAGAGAAAAAAAAAAGGGCAAAGAGAAAGATTAATTGCGTGATTTTCTGCACATTTGTTCCGTCGGACAGCTTATACACGATTTTCCCCCCTTCGTGATATCTATATATATAGCTTATAGTGGCTGTGGCATTGCACTGCTGAGCTCGAGGTCGTAGGTTCGATCTCGAGACCGCAGTGTCTGGTTCTAGCCAGCATCATGTGCGGTTTCGCAGCGTTAGTTAGCATAATTTATTATGTGTTAAAACATATTCTCGCCAAAATAATGTATGGGATTCCGAGCTTTTCACCTCTTGTATAGGTTTAATTCTTGTCCATTTACTTCTATGGCGCGGGAGAGGTCCTCTTTCATCGCTTCGTATACCGTCTTAGGAAAAAAAAAAACCCACAGCTCTCAAACTGCGCTGTTCGTTAACCCCCCCCCCCCCCCCACCCTCCGCCGTTTTTTTTTTAACAGCGAAGGTATTCTAGCTAACCGTAAAAAGTGGCGCCTGCTGTCGCAAAACCTTGCCGAGTTATGACGTCACTGCGTTGCCTAGCAACCACCTCGCGGAGCTGCGTGTGCCTCGCCTCCTCTGCGTGCCGTGCACATGTTGCCTTGACATGGGACGTTAAGGAGAGGGAAGAAAAGCATGCGCGTGGCACGCGTAATGCTCGGGAGAGGGAAAGAGAAAATGAGAGCGAGATAGAGAGAGAAAGAAATTTCAGCAGCACTAACGAGGCAACGCGCAGATACGCAGAGCTGCTGCCGACGCCACTCGCGTTGCCTAGCCGCGCATGCGCCGAAGCAGTAGCGATGACGTCACCTCATGTTGCCTAGTAACCGCCGGCGCAGGTGCGCGCTCGCTTCGCCCGACACAGACACGGCTCCTGCCTGCCTGTGCGCTTGTGGCATGCCAGGAACGCTGTCGCTCGTAGGTGCCGACGCGTCCAACGCTAGTCACGCGAAATGTCGCGAAAGGGAAGGTACTTCCGAAAATGATCGCTCGAGGGTACCTTCCGTACATGCGTAGTTAAATTAAACCAAGACCTAGCAGCAACCATGTTAATACCTAGCAGTAGCAGCCAGTAAGACTTGAGGATTGACACTTTCGCTGTGCTTAAGCTTTGCACGACCGAGTGCAAACTTACCAGCTTTTTTTTCTTTTCGTTTTGTTTTCCCACGGTTCCGTTTTCTCTTACTCATTTTCTTCACTGCATACTTTAGTGTATACGGCACGCTATGATTTCCCTCGTAATACTGGTACGGGATTGGGTGCGTCCGCTTCAACATACCTTCTGTCCCACGTTTTATATTTTGTGTTTTGTTGGTGTATTGTGTTTTTGTTGATGTATAATGTCAAAGTCGGCAATAAATAGAAAAAAAAATAGAGCACCATCGTCCTCATATGCTTTCCATCTATCCAATAGATGCATAGTTTCGAGACACTGCAGCTCCCTCGGCTCTTCCTCCTTCTCTCTCAACGTCTCTCTCTCAAGCGTGACGTGTGCCTGCAAAATACATCAGTCACGAAACGAACGAGGCGTCCAGACAAGACTTAGTGTGAAAGAATACCTGCGTTCGTCGAGGAAGTTCCATTTACATAGTTCAGCAATAAACAACGGTTGCGTCAGATTTGGTCAGACTGATTAGAATGCTTGAAGTTGGCCGCAGAGGAAAAGGCTTGAATTTTAACGGCAGCTAATATAGATAGCTGCCGTGTAGTTGAAGCATTAGGCTGGTTGCTGAAAACTGATCAAGACAAACGCAGCATGACAAGATTTATTTCTTCCGCGCAACAGATACCTCTCCTCTCTCTTTCTTTTTTTCTTTTGCTTCGTTGCTTCATATCTAACACTTTGGTTACGGCTTAGAACCATCATCATGTGAAGGATTAAGACAAACTTGTGCTCCGAACTAGAAGAAAAAAGCGGGGCAATGAGCCGTTAGTATCACCGCAAATTCGCATTTACAAAGTTGAGTTTCAGACAGCGGCCCAACCGCCTATCAGTCTTGAAATGTTTCCTCTTACACCCGATCGAAGCGTGATGGCGTCGTTAGAGAGCGATCGCCAATCGGAAAACTCTTCTCATTTAATCATAGTGTCGTGCACTGTATACATTCCGCTAACAAGTACAAAAAAATTAGAATTCACCAAATGTCGGTGTGTTTTGATTTCGTTAGTAAAGCTTCTCGGCTAGCGGTAAATATGTAACTATATACTCATTAAAAAAAAAAAAAACTGTAGTGACGAGCGGATTATTGCAGAATACAGCTCACTGTTCTGAAGGCGAAATAAATACCTTATGTTGTGCGCAGTACCTCGCAACTGATGTATCAGAGCGATGTCCTTGAGACAAGACAATAGCTTAGACAGAACAATGGCATAAAAAACCCAGCAACGTTTGCGGTATGCGATTTTGGTTGTATACATTTGTTTTCATAGTTCGTTTTACATAACTAGAGAGCCTTCAGAAACGTGCATGTTTATTTCTTCGTGCACTTTGCAAGGAGTTCTTTGAATCAGCGATGTACAGCCAACCGATTCAAAACCGAAACTCATTCAATTTTGCCGCCGTCATCTGCGCGCCTCGCCGGCCTCTACTTTCGACCGGCAGATGTCTCTGGGAAACTGCGGCACTCGCGGTGGCTCACGGGATCTCCCAACTTCCGGTGTCTGTGTGTGCATGCATATCGGTTGTCGGCGATCGGTGCGCCCGTCTTGAACCGGTGTTTGGACCTTTGTGCCGTCTCCCAGGAATTACAAGGTGCTGCCAGTGTTTTGAACAGGTAAGCGCGTGCAAGTGCCCGCCACTTTGTCGCTTCTTTTTTCCACTCCGACGCTTCCGCCGTCGTCGGAGCGTGCTTCGGGCGACGCGGGACGACCGAAGCAGCGCAGCTCGGTTTTGAGTCCGTGTCGAGCCATGCAGGAGGGTTGAGTGGTGGGGGGAACAACCCGTGGCACGTCTCCAAATGGGTCTTCCGCCGGGCCCTCCCAGCTCCAATGAAAGGGCTTACCTCGCGAACTCACTGCCATTTATATCGCCGACTCCCGGGCACCACGCAACGCGGGGCGTTTGCCCGCCGTCTGAAAAGACCGCTTCGCTCGGCCAAGCCGCTGCCGATCGGAAAGTACTGCAGTGCCTCGATCGTCGCTGCTATGCCGTCTTTCAGTTTCTCAGCGCCTGTGTTCACGGCTCCTTCGGAACTGAACGCCTATTCTTCCGGTGGCGGGTTTGTTTCCGCCGAAACCAAGCCGCTGCCTTGTGAAACTGCAGGTGCTGACCGTTTGTTTCGTCACCCGATACCTTGACCTTCTGATGCAGCAGCTCCCGTTGTTCAAGTGGCGCTGATTCGTTCCTTCGCTGATAATCCCAGCGCAGCGAGGCGGCGAAGCGTTGTGTTCGCTGCATATTTTGCGAAGTGTCTTGTTTCTCGTGTTCCTATATTCTGGTTCCTTTGCAAGCGCTGTTTGTTGTTACGACGGTTAAGCGTGACTATTTCTGGTTTACGTTTCGCCCGGCTTTCGGAACGCGCGTAGTTCGTCAGCGCTCGGAAATACGTCATGCGTGTCGCCGGTACACATTGGCAACTTTCCGTATGCCCGAACTTTATTCAGGCTCTACAGGGTTGTTTCACGTCTACTGGACAACCATCGTGTTTTAGACGTTCGGTGCAAAGTAAGTTAAGAAAACAGCCCGCTTGCCGACTGGCTACGTAAGAGGTGCCCATTAAAGGTCTGTCACATTTAGTCAAATTTCATGAAATGATTCTGTGTAGGCCGTGATCGGCGGCAGAGATTGCCACGCCACGATCTTAGCGCCGTTCGGAGATGACGTCAATGTATAGTCTTTGACTACGTGAGGATAGAGGTGCGACATATGAGCGCCGTGGCAACATATGCGATCGTCAAGAACGAGAGGGTTTGTCTAATTTGAAGCCGAAGAGCAATATGATAATAGCGCAGAAGACAGCGGTGTGTGCGGAGCCTGACTCGCCAGCTGTTCGATACAAATGCACTGTACTCACCCGTCATTTTGAAAGAACTCGCCACAGTCAAACACCTGCCTCGTTCTCAGTGTGGAACGTAAACCGCGCTTCTCATTTGCTGAAGACGTCGCCGCGTGAACAAGACACCATGCCTTATTGTAAACGTTGGCTTGTGCTGTAGTGGACACCTGTTTTGTTCGACAGATCTTTAGAGAATCCCTAAATGAAACTGTTTGTTACCTATTTCGGTAATGCGGTGCCGGTAGTGTATAATTTCCTTTGTTTTACATGAACTCTGAAATCTGTTTGGTACTGACACGGTTTAAGGTATTAAAGTAGCCTGTAAACCTAGGGTAATATAAATATACACCATTCTGTAGTATTCCGCGCTTGAATTAAAAACAGGCTTCTAACCCAGCACATGCTTCCCCGTTAATAACGCTTAAAGTCCCTGGGACAGAGTTCATGCGCGCGACGTCTTCGGTACGCAGCCATAAACGGCGAGCATTTTCGTATCAGTGCGCACATTCGGCTGCTGAAAATCAGCATTTGAATGGGGCACTGTGGACTATGCACTACTGCGCGTGAAGAGTTGGCAAGTTTTATCTTTTATTATTATTTTGTTTATTATTATTTTTTGCTTCTTTCTGGGTCCTTGTGCCCACTATCGACTCGTGGCTGATAAAGGGGCTTTGGCGCTGCTACGGTAACTGCTGGAAAAGAACTGATAACGGGGTCATAAAGGGTGTGGGCGGATGATGAGGCGACAGCGCAAGCTCTAAAAACGCGCTTTCTCTTTGTGCCTCTGTTGATCCTGCATATATGACGCAATAGCGCGCGTATACCATCGGCATAGGTGGGCTTATGGCACCATTACTGTGCTGACGCTGATACCGGCGCTTGGAGGCGAAAGGAAAATGTTTTGTAAGCTCGTACGATACACTGGGACCTAGCTGATAAGACACTCATCGGCGAGTCGGGCTAGCGCTTCTGGGGCGCTTACTTGCGGACCATGGGCTCACAGTTCTCGGCGATACATGCGTGGGATGGATCCGTACGCTCGTAACTCTCTACATATACTGTGACGGCGTGCGGGGCCGTTTAACAACCGCAATCAGCAATACCATAAATGTTAACTAAGGTGAACGATTTGACTTGAGCGCTGTGCAAATGCTTTGTACGTAATATTTTTCCCTCTTCCTATACTGTCCTTTCTGCTATCGATCATCTCTCCCCGGCCTTTATAACCAAACACATTTCCTCTATGATGGCCGCCTTTCATGTGTCAGCAGACTCGGCTAGACTGATTAGCGACCATCCTCCTTTCATTTTTCTAATTTTCGAATGAATAAACAACAAATTACTTCTGCATCATAGAAACGAGCACATATGCCCACGCTGTGCAAGCCTTTGAGAAGCCACGTCACTGCTATCTATCGCGTTCTTCTGCGAATTGTTTGCCTGTGGAAACGCAGCGGTGTTCAACTGCAGAGTGGCGGTATGGGGAGCCGCGACATCATCAATCGACCGTTATTAAAGTACGTTTGAAATCATTTCAGATATACACTTACGTAACCATAAAGTGTCTGTCCAGTACGTTATCCCCGCTTAAACGACCAGAAATTCACTTTCTGAATTCGCGACAATTCGCTTTAGTTTCGAAAGCATCCGGATGCCTTTGGAATTTAATTCAGACGTCGAGGCCATATGGAGTATGTATGATCCCATGATGAGAACCAGTAGTTAATGTGGCTGCGTATAAAGGCGTAATATAACGTTATGAGTACTCGGAGGCGGAAGTAAAACCTGGTTTTAAGGAGCGCATGTATACCAAAAGATGTTCTAATGCAGACTGAAGAAATGTGTTTATGAAACCTAAGATGAGTGTCAACAATGTCTCCGAGAAAAGTAACATGATCGCAATCCAACAATGTAAGGTAATGTAATAGAAATCTATCATTGTGGGCTTTTAAAAGCACGGAAGATGTTTTAATTCTTGCTTCCACTGACACACTCAGTTTCGAGACCGCAGAATAATGATCGTGCAGACTTTTCCGTATCATAAGGCGCTTTAAATTACCGTCTCCGCGTGCGGTATAATGAGAACGTAGAAGCGATTTTCGACGGAAGAGGATTGCGCGCAAGGCTGTATACCGCTTGAGTAAGAAATCTATTACGGGGCGTTAGTTCGGCGCACTTCGCTCTTGAGCGGGCAAAGCGCTCCCTGTGGGTGAAGGTCACCCATCAAGGCCGGTATGCGGGAGCGCGCGACCTTCCCGTTCTGTCAGCTACATGCCTGTCGGCTCGGCGTTTGACGTGTTGCCACCGCCTCGGCCATTGCCAAGGAGTCCCCCCCTGTCTTTCCGCCTATTATATTAAGACGACCTGCTCTTCTTTTTCCATCGGAGTCGGTCGTAGTGGACTTCTCGATGTCGCTCTCGCGGCACTGCTTGTTACGTGGGCGCTTGTTGTTTTAAATCTTCCCGGCAGGGATTCTTATTGGATGCTGCAGGTTGACGACTTTTGACTTGTCCGCCGATGTCGTCGTTGCGAGCTCTGTTTTTTTTTTTTTTTTCGTCTCACTAACGCGCGCATCCAAGTCGCGACTTCCTCGTTCCATCAACTTGGCACCTTCGGGATCTCGACGTTCCCATCGGAATCGATTCGGTTTCGTGCCACATCGCATGGTCTCGGACCATTATTTTGCAAACCCGATCTTCGAGCTTGGCTGGTATGTCCTCAAAGCCCCTAAATCAGCTTACAGTATTATGGAGGGGCTTTAGTCCTCGTCGCTAGGAACTGCTGAAACACGCTTTTCAGTTCTTCCACGGATCCCTGCTGGTCACTTCTCTGTCCGAGTATGTAGCCTTCTTCGTCCACCGTCGAAACAGGCCATTTATACTCTGTTAAGAGTCCTTCTCTCGATTGTGTCGGGCCGTCCAATTAGGTTGCACGCCAATGTGTGTCGCGCAAGCTCAGTCAGGTATGAAACAGGACGGGTACGCGGCACCTAGTTGTAACGAACCTCGCTGTAACCAACCGTGCAGAGGCGAGCGTCATCGCTCTCGACACTTTCACTTGGCGCTTTCTTCTCACGCACCTTTCGCCTGCCACTGTCGCGCGCTCTTTGTTCTGCGTGATCGATGCCGTAGTCTGACGCCATGTATCAACGGAGTAGCCACAGCGATTATCGTTACGGATGCAGTAAGGTGGAAAGTCCGTTGGCCGGCACACGCACACGCACACAAGACTCAGCCTTACGAGTATTGTACGAGGACCATGCTTATGATTGTTACGCCACCTATTGTCTATGGGCAATTTCTATGGACTTCATAGCGAGTACAGTCGATATGTTGACATATGTACAATCGGCCGCAAAATCTTTCGACACACGGTTCCCACGTCAAATGTGAATTAATGCTGTGTTAAGGCATTTGACGCTTTTAGATTATTGGTTACAGCTATAGCAAAGACTATGGTGTTTGCTCAGACTTGGATTTCGAGGCTATATGTGCCCAAGCATTGCGGGAATGCAGTTTTTCTTTTTTTGTGTGTGTGTGGAAATTCCGTGTCCCGCAATGCTTTTGTAACCGACTGTACCTGCACGGTGAAACAGCTGTTGACCACGGTGTGTGTATAGGTTATGTAAAAACACAGCAAAAATTTGATAGGAATGCAAAAAACTTATACTCTGTAATATTGTTACGAAGGTGTGGGCTTATTTACAGGTGATGGTAAATGAAAGTACATGAAGGGAGCAGCTGAACGCGAAGACCAGTCCGGTACGATGAACCGCCCAGTTCAAGCGCGCGCTCCACACCACCTCTTTGTCTTCTTCTAACCTCCGCGCGTTGCCGCGACAATATGTCTGTACATTGTGCCGACTGTCTACCTAAATTTGATATAGGCGGCGCCACAGCACACGCGTCCGAATGACTTCCGACCATTTTGGCCATGCTTAAAGCTGTACCTGACCAAGTTGGTTGGTGCCTCGAACATTAGATGCACACACATTCGAGCGCTGGCGTAGACTTCCAACCGTCAGAAGTACGAACTCCTAGGCCGGCGCCACCTATGTTAAGATGAATAATTGAAAGCACTTAGAAGTCATCAGTGATCACAAATGAGCTTTTATCGTTTTTTTTTTTGTCCAAAAGTCCAAAAGGTACACGCGAGAAATGATAGACGCCGTGGTAGGAGAGTTCTGGTTGAATTTGATCACATTATAGAGGTGTCTTTTGTTGTCTTTAACGCCTTTTATTTTCTTTAACGCGCGCCTAAGTACACGGACCTTTGTTTGTTTGTTTGTTTTGTATTCCGCCCCACCGAAATTGGGCTGTTTCAGTCGGGAATCGAACTCGCGACCACGTGCACTCTGAGCTAATACGAAAGAGTATCTGTGTGTTTCCTGCGGGCATGTTAATTCGAACCTCGCTTTTCTTTCTGCTGCTTGCAACAGGCACTTCTCGCGTTGAAGAATCTTTCTCGTGCAACTTCTCACGTTTCGGCGCACGATCGGGGAAAATTGCGCGCCTCTAACGCAAATCTGGCGTTCGTTTTCATATCAGGCACGCCGCGTATATACACTTGCCCGCAGTGGGGAAAGCCGAAACTGCACAAAAAAAGTTGCTACATATAAAAATATGCAGCGAAGGAATTGAAGGGTGCATTGTGCGCTTGATTGCGGGACGTACGCAACGCACCTGTTCGCTTTCTGCTGGATTCTTAGGCCGCCATATTTTCTGGCATTCCTGATCCCAGAAAGCTTTTGCGTGCAAGTTGCATTTGCGAAGTGTAGTACTGAACGTCATATATACTGAGTCGCCACGCGGAGGGTCCGTTACACGTAGGTCAGCGCCTTCGGTTATCTTTTTTTATTTTTTTTATCGTCTTTTTGTGTTTCCGTGTTCTTCGCGCTGATGGGACCTTTTCTGTATGCATTATCCGAGCCCTAATGCCGGGGGACTTGGACTTGGCGGTCCGCTATGGGTATTTCCATTCGCTCGCTGTCGATGTCGGGCTTGTATACTCATAATACGTATTTTGAAAGTCGTAGAAACTCCACCACACGCGTCTCGCTCGTGAAAGGATGACACTTAGTAAGACGAATGTTTGTGGAACGTTAAGATAAATTAATTAGATACTAAAGTTGGCCTCGAAGCGGCGGACCTGGCGTCATATACGTTATCCTCACCTCCTATGGTGACAAGAGCCCAAAATTTGATCACGTTGTGTAACAATAAGGCTAGGTGAGATGATATTGCTTACAAATAAACGATATGCGTGCAGCAGCCGCAGTGGTCGTAGATATATGAACGGAGCAAGCCAATATACATGTATATCACGACGTCACCTTCTGCGTACCGATGCGGAAACTGGTTAGTTTGGAAACAAGTGTTTTAGCAAAATATTTAGGTCACCTCTTATGCTTGCCAGTATGTTTTCTGTTGATTAGAAGGTTCGTGCCTTCACAATCAATCAATCAATCAATCTAATTAGTAATTTATTTAACGTGCGCAGAACTACACTGCGGTCTGAGTGCTGGTGCACAGGGGAACAAAACCAAAGGTATACAAATGTAAATAATAATAATAATAATAATAATAATAATAATAATAATAATAATAATAATAATAATAATAATAATAATAATAATAATAACGGCAAGTCGGAAATCTCGTATTCTAGTGGATGCTGTTTAATAACACCTAAATATATATCCCACAAAGCGACTTGTATGCGGAGCCCATAAATGACGGAGGATCCTGATATTTCCTGATCCTGAGATCCTGAAAAGCGTATACACAGCGAGCTCTCCTCACCGGGTGATCCCGGAACTGTGCGCGCCTGCGCGCTTCACGTGCGGCAGTTTCATTTCGCTGCGCGAGCATCGAAAGCACGGCCAACTGGGTCGCCGCTTGGCGCCAATATCCGTTTCCGCGTCGCGCGTAAGCGGAGGTGCCGTGCATTGCGGCGCCGTGCACGAGCCAGGTGGTTATAGACGCGCATCTACGATACGGGTCGGCCTCTGGCGGAATGTGTCCCGACCGCCGTTCGAGCAGCGTGCGCCTGCGGTTGCAATCGGTGCCTGTTACTTGCCGTGCGCTAGAACATATTATAGTTAGCGGGCGGAGTATGCAGAATAATTGCGGTTAATAGGGTGGCTTTCGCTCACGCAGGGCCGATGCTGAAGAGACCCCCGGGAGATAGGTCTTTCTCTTGCCGTGGGCTTAATTAAGTTGCTGCGTGTATAGTATATGCATACACTGTCGTAGCAGCAGCTGTGGTTTCTTCTGCGTTGAATGAGGATGAAGGTAAAGATACCAGTGTGCTAACTTATTCCTGTCCGTCTACTCAGAAAGGGCAGCCGACATAGGCATATTACCCAGAAGAAAATGATTTTGCACACAGACTCGTCCGCTCTTATATTACATAATACTACGGTGTGTCCTGGTTTCCACGCAGAACACGGTGACTCATTATTCGCACATCTATAAATTGCGCGTGGGCGAGTATATTGCTTGGTCGCGTGGGTTTCACTATGAGGTTTTACTCCCGCCAGCCGAGGTCCTGTAGTAAGGATCACGAGGCAGTTTTTATATGCGGGAGAGAGAGAAAGAGAGAAATGTTTGCGAATTCGTCAACTGCAGTCTCGTTTCTTCGTTCTACGAAACATTGATGCACTGGTGTAATAGTAAAAAGAAGGACGACGTCGCACGAACGAACGCAGCCGTCCTGCGCCATTCGTCGCCTATAACTTCCCCCTCGCACCGTGGAGAAAGTCCTTCGTGCGTAACGTGGTTGGCGTGGCCGCCAAAGGTGCGGCGGCTGCGGCCTCCTCTCCCGCTTCGCATAATCCTTCGCTTGCTTGCTTGCTCTTTCTCTCTCGCTCACGGTTTCCCCCCTCCGGACACGCAAACGCGATCACGGCGCACGCCTTTTCGTGCTCCGGACACACTCGCACCCCACGATATAATACCTGTCCTCCCCTCTCCCCCTTTGCTCGTTTTTCCCATGAGCCCCCTTTCTGGGTGGCTGCAGCCGCGGTGACGTGCTGCGGCGTACGTATTCTCTGCGTCGCTAATACCCTGCTATTACGGTGCAACGTTGCGGAGGCTATAGAATGACGTCGCCCTCCGTGAAGCTTGGCGCGGGAATTCAGTGGCTTCTCTCTAACGAAACTATTCCGAAGTCCAGTCGGAAGGTGTAGTCGATTCTCATTGTTATGTAATTCTAACACGAAGAATTTATATAGTACGCCTTACTGGCAGCGAACTAAAACCCGTTCCATCAATTGCTTACGTCGCCGATGCACATGCCGACGAAGAAACAACTTGCCCCCCCCCCCCGTTGAAGATGATTTGATGTAGAGACATTTTGTATTTTGTCAAAATACGCAGAGGAACCTTGACCGACCCCGAAAGTCTTGAAAAATGGTGTTTAGAAAGTTAGGCCGTAGTGGTATTCCGAGTTCACTGCTGGCATTTGTCGCTGTTCGCATTCTTTTTTAGTTTGTTTTGAACATGCATTAACGCGTTATTTGCAAGAACAGGCGTTCACTGGTGGTGCCTGTGTAAGAGCTTATTGTAGTCCTCTATCACAACGCCGAGCCTATGTAAGAACGGTTATCGTAGCGGACACCACTTGACTGACAACGAGTGTAGCTGGCATTGTCAAAGTGTTGGTAAGAATGAAGATCATACGGATTAATCTGTTACCCCGTGCTTTGCACATTCATGACGGAAAATGGTGCACGGCAGCCAAACCGCGCCTGCGCGCAAGCGTATATAGAATGTTGGGCTCGTTGTTTTCACATATACGTATATAGTGAACTATATATATCAGCGCGGAACAGCGATAGACTATAGACAAAAGAGGCGAGACTTCGCGCACGTGCAGTACAGCAGGAACTTGTTGGTTCTATACGCGACTTGTCGGTGGCACCAGACAGGCGTTGCCGAGCTAACGGAACAAGCCATATATAGGCCACGCGAAGCCAAAATATATTGACCCCTAACACTGCAGCGCTGCGATTTCCTCTTCCTTGTTTTGTCCCTTGTGCACCTGCGCTAATAGTTTTAACGCCTTGCGTATTCGCAATATTTTATTTTTACTCTCGCTTGCGCCTTTAGAGCAAGCGCACATAACCTCGGCCACCGTAACCATCTGTCAGCTAGCACAGCCCGCAAAGGGAATGTGGGTTTGATGACGGGGCATCTGCCGACAAAGCCGTGACGAGCGGATCCCGGCGGCAAGCATGAGAGAGAAGCAGACTGATGGTTGTTTTGTCGCCGTCGTTCCGTCCGCCAGTTCCCGCAGTCCCCCGACAAAGGTGGACGCGCGCTACCTACAAGGGCAGCAAATTCTGTTCTAAATGCGTGCAAGCCGCGCTTTTACGGAATTCCAACGGCAACAGGTTGGTAACAGCCTGGTGTATTACAGGCGTCGCGATTAGCTGCGACGCTGTCTTCTAGCTTACGTCACACTGCACGGTTCTAACGAGAGAAACTATGGAAGTGCACACGACAGGTATGTAAGCGCGCGGCGCGGTGGGTGAGCGCGTGTTTATTCGGCGCACGGATCGCACGCCTTCTCTTCCTCTCTCTCTCACTTGCGCACTGCTTCTCTGCAGCAACGCATACCTGTCCGGGTCGCGGTCAGCGCTGCTAGGAGGACCACCCCGCCCTCGACAGCGCATGCGTGCGAGTTGGTCGTTCGTTCGTTTTCTGCGCTTGTGATCGTCACCGAGCAGAGGAGAGAACAATGAAGACCGCGCCGCTCTTGGACAGTCGTAAATTGTGGCGCGCTCGGTATGATACACCTGCGCTGCAACTGCGGATTGATTTGTTTGTCGTTTCCGTTAAGGGGCAGCGAATGCCATTCCTCTGCGTCACCCACATGCGACAACGCGTAACTGTCGGAATGTGGTTAGCGCTGTTACGATGTTCCAGAGTGGGTCGTTTACAGACCGCGCATGCGCCATTCGGTCGTCCATTGCCCCACAGCTTAAGAGAGAGAGAGAGAGTAAAGCAAAAAAGAAAAAAAAATGTCTGTTCTGTTTTTGACAGTCGCTAATTGTGCATGCATCTAACTCACAACTATAGTTCGCTTTTACTTTTGCTTCATTTAGCGCACAGGTATAGGAGCGAGCCGTGCTGTTCGTTTTGGGACGTGCATAGCGCAGTTGTTACTCGGGCATGGACTGGAAGCTGCTTAACTCTCTTTGTGTAGAAAGTGGTCGCGTTGCGTTTTATTTCCAGCACGTGCACCCTCCAGCACATGGGTGGTGTGCTGGAAATAAAACTAGTTGAAAGTTTGGCGCCCTATCCTGCCTCCTATTTGGTTTCCTTCTTCGTAATTCCTTGCGCCACAATTCATTCGTTAAGCTATGCACCAACTCGTCCTACCTTACTGAAAAGTGTGGGTTGCTTCTTTAATCGTTTACGTTCCCGTAACGATATAGCGAGCTGCCACTGACCGTTTTTGGCTTCATCTGCCTTTGTCTTTTCATATTGCTCGCTCTCGTCGCCGCTGGCTGACTCCACTTGCATCGCCTCGTCAGACGAAGGGGAGTCCTCGGCGCAATTTCTTGCAGAGCCCAGTTGATTTTTCAACTCTTGATCGTCCGTATCCATGCTATCCCTTGTCGTTTCCGGATCGTTATCCGTTGGGTTTATGGCTGTTGCATCGCTGTGCCCAGGTCGGCTATTAGTAGCCGATGCGCTGCTCCCCGCTCCGCCGTTAGGCCAGCTGGGCATGCCTGGTCATCAGTCGCTTCAGAATGGGAGAAATCGGTTTCGTTGGCCCGAAAATTCGGTGTCAGAGTGGTCCCGGCATACTTCCGCACGCACTCGACAATTTTGGTGCAAATGCCAGGGCTTCGACCGCAAAAACAGGCGAAAAATTGAGGAGCCGAGACGAGCGCGTCCGGTCCTCCCGGCGCCAGCTGGCGTCTCCAATTGGAGGACAAGAGTATGTGTGAGCGAATTCGAAGGTTTCCCGGCCGTTCGACTTCAAACCACGGAAGGCGCTGACGAGTAGTTTGTAAGTGTTATCACATCTTCGTCATCAGCACAGCCCAACTACGTTGACTGCATAAGATAATTCTCAGAGATAAATTACTGCATGCACTGCGTGAAGCAGCTACTCGCCTTATATCCGCACAATTCATAATCTCATCTCTCCATCTCATTTCCTGCCGCCCTTGCCTTCGAACCGATTTACTCTAATGCTTGGCCACCAGACGACAGCATGTGTGTCGTCTTCCATCTCCTACTTTTAATCCAAATCCAATATTCACGTTTAGTCTGTACTGGTGCTCTCTTTTTGATCTCTCAATAACGTTATGTCTGTCATTCCTGCTTTCCATCGCTGGTTGAGTGGTCGTTAACTTTCTTGTTCATCTTTTTGTTCAATACACGTATGCAGTGGAATTTCGTTGATATGATTCTGCATAATACGTTTTTCGGGGTAATACGTTTTTTTCTTCTATATACCATTTATTTTTCTTATATACGACTAGATTCGGATAATACGATTTTGTGATGATACGTTTTATTTACCGGTTCCCGTGAAGATCGTATCAACGAGATTCCACTGTACATCGCTTTCGCTTTCCTTGGCATTGATGACCGCGCTGGCTTCCTCCGTTCCTTGAATCCGCACTGGCGTGCTTGTCTTTTGTTCTGTAGTTTTCGTGTAGCCGCGCAGTCGTTATGCAGAGTGAAGCAGATCGTTCACGGTATACTCGTCACATGGCAGCGACCTAGATTCGTGGCCATCACCTCTGCGTGCTTACGAGTTTGTTGCTTGATTTTATCGTTATGCCTTGCTGATATTTTTTTCCCCGAATTCATAGCAGCTGTCTAGCTTCTTAAGATGCTTCGAAAGCGAGGCGGTTGTTCAACGAGAGCGTTTTTTTTTTTTTAATTCTATATTGGAAGCGTGTTGGCCCGGTGCCCTTTGTTGGAGCCAACGCAGCGTGCGCGCATACACACGCGAAGGTTAATGGACGTTAGCTGGCGCGAATGACTGAAATTTGTTTTCGCAAACGTTGGATAGTTGACGTCACGTGTAACTATAGACATGCCGTTAATGCGTGCACGACACGTGTAAACGGATAATAAGGCGTTGTAAATGTGAAAAAAAAAACGAAAAAAAAAAAAACAATGAAGTGTGTGCGGCACGCTGCACTTTCTTCGTCCGGTGAATATACGATTATCAATCTGCATAATACGTGTTTTTTTTTCTTCTTACATAGCGTTTCTTTTTCTTATATACTATTAGATTTTATTATTTTGTGGAAAATGTGGCAGCACCGCAATCTAAAGTGTTACTGCTGTATACCAAACCGACATTACATGAAGATATAACTCGCTACGAGGAAAAAATGGTAAGATAATGTTTTGTCTGCGCTTAATCTGGAGGTTTAGGGTGCGCTATATTATGTTTTGGAGGTGAAGCCAGTCATTTCGCAACCTGTCGAGTTGAGGCTTCGTAATTGGCATTATACGAATATACAGGGCGTTTCAGGGGACACTTTCAGACATTTTTAAAGGTTGCCTGTGGCAGATAGCACAATCCTAGTTCATGAGCTGGTCTACTCGAAGAGGCGGACATTACTTGCGCAAAACATTCAAATACCTAATCGGACTAATTAATAAAAATTAACTAATTAAGTTTCTAACTAATTACCTTATATTGGAATTTGCAAACTGTAGCCGTGGAGTTCGCAAGGCGGATCCACTTGGAACGAATTCTCGGGATGACACCAATTTCGAGATAATAATTCCCGAACTTTGCGGAGAAATGCATTGACGTTCCAGTTAGTGTGTGTGTGTGTGTGTGTGTGTGTGTGTGTGTGTGTGTGTGTGTGTGTGTGTGTGTGTGTGTGTGTGTGTGTGTGTGTGTGTGTGTGTGTGTGTGTGTGTGTGTGTGTGTGTGTGTGTGTGTGTGTGTGTGTGTGTGTGTGTGTGTGTGTGTGTGTGTGTGTGTGTGTGTGTGTGTGTGTGTGTGTGTGTGTGTGTGTGTGTGTGTGTGTGTGTGAACGGGAAAAATTAACGCGAGGGGGCCCGCTTTTTATTAGTCATATCAAGAAGCCAACAAACAACGACACCAAGGGCAGCATAGGGAAAATGATCTGCAGTTATTTAATAACAATTTATAGGAGGCAGGACCTGTGTCGAGTGAGCTCCTGAACCGCACCTGCAATGTGGTGAATGCGGTCTTTAATTAATGGATCCGGGACCTCGTGCGCCGTAATGCTAACGCATTTCTCCCGCATTTACCGCTAAATCTCCACTGATATTTTTTTTTTGCTCCCGGTGAGGTAGCGAGGGATTAATGGTATCTCTCTTTCTGTAACCATTATCGAGTTGCGAACGCACTCAAGGCCTGTCCGACTGTGAAATACGAAAACGTCCCCTCTTCTAGCGGACAATGCACAAGAGTTTTACGCCTAAAATAGCAGACGCATGTATGCAATTGCGCCGTAGTTCGTTAGAAGTATCATATGTTGAACCCTAATTCTGCATTAGTAACGTCTTCATGAGGGATATAGAAGGCTCACACTTAGAACTAAGGTTGAACAGCGCGAATAAAACAAGGCCAGGAAGAAGCGAATACCACAGACAAGCGCTGCTTTCAATTACCACATCGCTTGTCTGTGGTATTTGTTTCTTCGTGTCCTAGTTTTATTCGCGGCTGTTCAACCTCGGTTCTAATTTCCAGTGGCAGCGACACAAAACTGGCATTGGTTGGGGGGCCGCGGTTAGCGAAGGTTTACTTGTGGCCTTCGAATGTGTACACACGCTGTGGTCTGTGTTAGCGCTGTGGCGCATGCGTATAGGTAATCGGAGCCTATGTATACCGGCACACATGCGTGTGTTAATGTGATTAATATGCTCAGCCTACTTCCCCGCACTGCATACTGCAAATAAAGGCGTCTTCAGCAATGCAGTTTGGTGCTGCATTGCTTCAATGCTAACCGCATTAACTTCGACAGATCGTGAGATGGGTTCTGTCGATTTTTTTTTTATTGCGCTTTATCTTTCCAAATTCACAAGCACACAGCAAGGCAATCGGTCTCTGCGCGCACGCGTAATTATTCCGAATTTCTCCGTTTATAACGCAATATCTTGTTGAACGTAGTCAATTTGCGAAGTCGCAATGCCGCTAGAAGCGCAGAGAGACGAAGTTTAGGCGAATCCACGCACTTCCCGTCATTCCAATGGGCTGAACCGCCATACTAGCTGGCAGCTCTCGTATATATAGACACTAGTGCCATGCAGGGTTCCCTCTAGTAGTTTGTATTAGGACACACTTTTACCCTGAGCGGACCAATCACCACTGCTCTGGCGCTCTATGGCCATAGTAGTAGCCTTTGTACCATTGAACACCGTAAATCATCAATCATTATTAACTCTATGCGTATACAGTTATCTATCCATGCCTCAAGATGGCTGGTTCAGGTGCAGCACGCGTCAGAAGCGCGCCGCGCGAAATGACTCTTCTCGGGGGACTGTTGGTGGGCGTTACTGCTCGCCGAAGTGGACTCGCCTTTCCTCGCAGGCCATGGTCACGTGTCTAATCCGCGTCGACTAATTACGGCTGGCACGCACGGTGTATGTATACTACACCGAGGCGTATATACGCGTGCGCGGCGCGGGCTCGGGATGAGGAAGAAAACTGCTCCGCGCGGGCAACGTGCACGCCGCATCTATGCGCATCCAATTAGTGCGTGACGCCGCAGCGATCTTCTCGAAGCTCTCGTATAATCTCAACTGCAGCGCCCCCTATATAGCAGGCCAAGGGGGACGCGGCACCTTTTCTGCGTTGGCGCTATATACCGTATATCTGTTGTTGCTGCATGTGGCGCCCGCCAGCGGTGCGGTTCCCGCGCTGTATTGTGTGGGATCGGCATGATTGCGATTGTGTACACTAATATACAGTACACCCGTGTTCTTTGCAGCGCCTATTATATGAACTCTTTTCGCTAGACCTCATCGCTCTTCCGTTCTTCCCTAAGCCCTGTGAGTTTTCTTTCTCTCTTGAGAAACCCCAGAGTTATAAATTTGAAACAGCAATGTCTTGATGGTATACAAGGCCCTAATACAATTTGGGTCCGTGCGCGCGCAGTGGAGCCGACTGCTATTTCTTGGCTAACCTAACCTATCCTGTATAGCTCTAAGCAAAACACTGGCCCTGTGAAACGCCGCAGTGGGAAGGGGGCTCTATAGATTGGTTTCGATAGCACGGGTTTCTTCAACGTGGACCTAAATTAAACACGGCGCGAGAGCGCTTTCGCGTCCAATCTAGCTGCCCTCGTACGGAATGCGGCCGCCGCGGCCGTGGATTCGAACCAACGACCTCGTGCTCATAGCAGCAGAACGCCATATACCGGGTGATCACTTTTTAAAGCTTTACAGAATATTTCAAAATCGACTGTTGCAGATAGCCTGATTCTAGTCCTTGAGCTGGATTATTGAAAGAGGCGGACATTACTTTCGCGAGAAATCAAAACACGTATTCAACTAATTAACAAAATATCACAAATTAGCTTAATTAATTTACAGCCCATATTGCAGTTTACGAATTGTAGCCGGTGAGTTTTCAAGGCGTATCCAGTTAAAATTAATTTTCAGGATGACATCAGCTTCGAGATTTCAATACCAGTGTGTGCGATAAAATGCATGGACTTGTGTGCTTCAATGCACAACGTTCAATGCAAGAGCGTTTTCTTAAAATATTAAGCGGAACAATGGTGAATCTTTACCACTAGTCTGATAGCGCATATCTCGAAACTCATGATGATCCTCAAAATTGGTTCTAATGCCATGCAAACTCGCTGGCTACAATTCGTAAATTGCAATATGTGAGGTAAAGTAATGAATTAAGAAGTTAATTGAGGAATTTTCGTCAATTAGTCGATGATGTGTTTCGATTTCTCGGGCCAGTAACGTCCACCTTATTGAATAATCCAGCTCGATGACTAGAATTAAGCTATCTGCCACGGGCGAATTCTGTAAAATTTAAAAATGATCACCCTGCATGTATATAGCCACTGAGCCGCCGCGGTGGGTGTACACGCGAAGACCCCTTTAAAAAAACGGATGTCTCTGCCATTTCAGTCTTCCTTGTACCCTGCATGACAAGCCTGCGATCTTGACATTCCATTGCATGTGGTCGCGTTTGGTATACCGTACGTCCGTATCAGCATCCTCATTTTAGTTGCTTGGATCTTTTCACTGTTAGATCTGTCCGCGTCGTTTCCGTATATAGCTCTTATTGGAGGCCGTGCCGCATCCTCGTGATCACTAGCTCTGCTTTTAAATTCCAATTTAACTCTTATCCTGAGCCCCATACTAAATATTTCGGCTTCCGTTATTTTTATTCCTTCTTCCTCAATTGTTGGGTCAAATTAGAGTAAATGAATCAGGGTCATTGTATGACTGGTGGAACACTGTGACATTTGTCATTGTTGGGGCATTCGTAAGTGTTGTTTGCTTTGTTTTGACAAACTCGTTAGGCGCCGGGAAATTTTATTTAAATGCCTACACCGTGACTAATTGTTTAATGCCAGGGCGTGAGCACCTTGTGTAAACGTTATAAATGTAATTAACAAGCTGGCCGCATGTCTGCTTGCTTCGCTGCAAATGACGTCGAAAGACGATACTCAATTCTGCCGCCCCTGATACGTAACGCCCTCTCTTCTCCCCACCCACCCCTCACGCTCTTCCCCTCCCCTCTCACTCCTCCCATGATGGATGCAATGGAGATTTTGCTGAATTCAATTCATATTTCCCGCGTTCGCCCTGCTCTCGCGCCTTCTGTTGGGACCTTTTATTACTGTTGGCTTAAAGCCGGCTACAGAGCCGCGGCTTCAGTCGGATTGTTTTTTAACGCGCAGCGTCTCTTCGGCACCATTTCTAGCGCGTTGATTTTTCATTCACTAACGTAAAAACCAGTCCAATGTGTATTCTTAATTAAATGAACGCTGCGGATCATGGTTATGTACATATATTTCGCCTCAAATAGGCCTGAGGTTTCCTTTGCGCTGTATAATGTTGACGTGTATGACCCCGTGCCACCAGTGCTAGTAGCTCGCTTGATTTTGGCCGGGCGGTTGAATCGAGTGACGAAGTTTTTCGCGTTTAGGTAGCCCAAGCAAGACTATCGTCTTTAAAGTATAAACCGCATTCACGCGATCTTGCGCGCGACAGCGACAAGCGACGCGATGGAGATAGCTGTCGCGGTCGCTCGTCGCCTACAAGTCGTACCGCATGCGAGCGACGACCTTGAGCGACGTCTCCCCGGTGTTGCCGGTATGAGGGCAGCAAATACTCGCCGAAACTGGCGTGACGCTTGCTTCATTAATTTAAGTTGATGTGTTTTAGTGTAAAGAGCAGCATAAATATTTCTTAAGGTCTTGCACTACGTTATTATCCTTGCACGTATCAAAATCTAGTCGTTTGCTCGTTCCGTGCGACAATCGGTAGTGCTTGACTGATGTATATCCAGTTCCGGCTTCGTGCTATTGGCTAGTCGCTCATAGTACTTCCGGGCGACGAGCGACGAATTCGATTTCTAGAACCGAGCAATTGAGCGAAAAGACCGAGCGATCTGTTCGCGCGACGGCCCGTTTCGTCGCTCGAAGGCGTCGCTCGTCGCCGTCGCGCACAAAATCGCGTGAATGCGGTTTGGGCTTTAAGGTAAAGCTTCATTCGTCAAATATGGGTTCTCTCTTCTTTCTTTCCTGCACCATGCAATGGCTAAGCGCTCGCCACTGCGTTGTCTCGCTGAAAACAATGTTGCCGGTTGAACTGAGTGCCGAAATGCGCGCCTGCCGGAATGTCTCTGCGGGTTGAGGAATTCGAAATTCGGTATTCTCTATATCTTACTGGGGTGCGTCTTTGATATCCTAGCAGGTGTTCAGCGTTGGGTACTTATAAGACCTCATCGGTTATATTGTCAAAATCTCCTTCGGTATATAATTTTGTTAGTCGGTTATCCGGTGACTTGTGTGTCGATATTTGCCAGACAGCCGCTTGTGTACGCTTTATGATCCTCTTTCTCCAATTGTGCGATCTGGTATAAACGAACGGTCCGCCTGTTGCCCAAATCAAAGCCGCAGCTGTATGCCGTATACAAAAGGCCTTACCGTCGGCGTTTCAATAATGTTTACATACAAGCGGTTATGTTACGCAAGTGTAATTAAGCAAAAGACCAACGTGGACTGAATTCGGGCTATAGCTGAACGTAATCGATGTATTTTCAAGCGCTGCTAAAATGAAACTTTCTTTTTCCACAATGGAGGAGACGGTTCTCCTGATTTCTTGTCGAAAAAAAGTTTCGTCTTGGCAGCACTTGAAAATACACCAAGCAAGGCCCGGCGCGCGGTAGGTGGATATGGCGTTCGGCTGCCGAGCATGGATTCGCTGTTTCGATTCGCGGCTTCGATTCGCGGCCGCGGCGCATTCCGATGGACGCGGAATACAAATGCGCTCGTGTATTTGGATCTATACGTGTGCGTTAAAGAACCCCAGTGAGCCGCGGTGGCTCAGCTAAGGCGTTGGTTGCGCTGCTGAGCACGAGGTCGCGGGATCGAATCCCGGCCGCATTTCTATGGACGCGAAATGCAAAAACGCCCGTGTGCTTGCGTTGTAGTGCACGTTAAAGAACCCCAGGTGGTCAAAATTAATCCGGATCCCTCCACTACGCTGTGCCTCATAATCAGAACTGGTTTTGGCTCGTAAAACCCCAGAATGAAATGAATGAATGAGGTAAAAAAATTGGAGGACGCTTAAGCTTCGCTTTTAAGAGTGGAACGCGATAGCATTCAAAGATCCCTGACTGCTTCTCACGCTTCCCGACAACTGCAGCTTAAGCAACCGTAATGGTTACCGGGAAACACTGGCGGCGGACGCTATGCACGAAGGCGAGCTTTCTGGTAGGAACGCGGCCTCTTGCGTGGGGCGATCCCGGAGATATTGCACAGCCGCGCCAAAAAAATTACCCAATTTTCTGGTTTCCGTTCTTGTTTCGTACTTTTAATATTTCAGTCAGAGAAGATTTAACATAAAAGGCATGCGCTGTGGGTGTTTTGTTTCATGACATTTGTTTGTGGATTGTCAATCTCAAAATTCCGAGGAATAGCTTTGCCAAGAATGCAAGACAAGGTATGAGCAACATTAATGATAGAATGGTGTGGCAATATAACCCGCATATACCGCGCATGTCATATAAGAAGGCGTGGCATATACATGTACCTAAATATATTCGGAGGGCCTGCGTGGTTGGGGATGATTTTCTCCGCCACCCGCCGACATCGCACGCCGGTTGCCGACGCCGGATTTTCTGCGACATGGGACCCTTAACGCTGTCGCGTTAAAATATTCCGGAACCCTCTACTGTCCGGCGTCCTTCACAACCCGCGGTGAAGTTTCGGGGCGTTATAACGCGCCATGATTTAATATTTCAGTCAGCAAGCGTATAGCGGCGGTTTATGTAGTGCACGCTTCATTTGCAGTGTGCGACGACGAGCCTACCGATTTCCCCTCCCCTTTCTTTCCGCTTTCTCTCTCCCTCTTTCCTCCAGCGCCTCGTTTCGGTGCAGTCGCTGTCACCGTGCTGACAGCAGCGCGCGGCCCCGTCTTTTGTCCTTTTGTCCCCCTGCGTCGTGTCGTTTTAGAGACACAGTGCAGGGGTCGCGTGGGCTTGGTGGCTGCTGCTGCCTGCCTGCCGTGCAGCGTTTCGCGCCCCCACTGACAGCCGCGGCGGGGCACGAGTGCTTTCCATGCCAGTCTCGTGACGACCTGCACGCATGCATATATAGGCGTGCTACGCACCTGCGTTGCGAAGTAGCAGCAGCTCTCTGACGGACGGACGACGCGGGGCGTTGCCCGCCGTTGCGTAGAGAGCTGCCGCGCACATACGTTCGCGGGACGGTATACGATTCGGCCCGCACGCGCGATCATTCGTACGACCTCTCGTACAAGCAAACGCACCCAACAAGCGTCCGTCAGATTCCAACATGTCACACCGTTCCAACAACCGGAGCCAGCCACGTTTCAGAAGCGTTCGCCATGTTTCCATGACTGCGAGAGTGGACTGTCACATTTACTATCTCTCTAAACATTTTTTACTCCTTTATGGGTGTATAAAGGGTGTTTGGTGGTCGCATGGCTAACACCCTCACGTTTAAGGGGTAAGGTCAAATTGTTGGTTCTAACCAACGATGGCATCTTGTTTGCCGATTTTTTTCTTGCAAGTGTAAATGATGGCAGCTTTGACTTTCGACATAAAAAGTGCTTTAAATAAAGTTTCATATCTGTCCCCCTGAAATTCTCCTGTCGGTTATTTCTGTGCGCCCAAGGCTGTTAAAATGATTACATAGTTTTCAACTACGTTTTCAACTACGTCTTTCAACTACGTCTCGCTCGAGCGAAAAGAAAAAAAATGTGCAGGAACTATCGATGAAGATTGTCAATGTAAATGAATAGCCGAACGCTTCTAGAAAGTAATTCACGTTGAATGATGCGCTTGGAGGCGTTTGAATTTGTTACAATGAGGATATTTAGGTAGCGCTTTTTGTTTCATTGCATGAATCCGTAGAGAAGACAGCCGTTACCCAGCACACCTGTAGCGGTATATATGTATAGGTGGCTATAAGCATTCTAGCCGATTCGTCATATGCGCGTTGTCTGCAGCGGCGTGAACGCTGCCGTCGGCGTCGTCGTTGCTATTGTTTCATGCGTGGTATTGTATGTTGCGTCACAGGGTACAGTTTCTGCCACTACAGGCGTGAAGGTCTTTGCACAAACGATGATGTAGCCGGTGCCGTGCGTCGCTAAATTCGGCTCGTAGGGCCACTATGGGAAATTCTGAACGAGTGAGCGTTGGGCTAGTCGGTACATCACGCTGACTAAACTGACTAAAAAAACATTAAGCGCAAAACAAATTGGACGCAGACGCAGCGTTCGTCCTCATCTTTTCCCTGTCCCTGTGTCTAAGTTTTTGGCCCTAAGTTTTTCAATCAACATGACAAATTTTGTCGTGATATCATTCATTCATTCATTCATTCATTCATTCATTCATTCATTCATTCATTCATTCATTCATTCATTCATTCATTCATTCATTCATTCATTCATTCATTCATGCTTGCTTGCTTGCTTGCTTGCTTGCTTGCTTGCTTGCTTGCTTGTGCTGCATCCGTAGCAGGTACAGCCAACAGGGGCAAGAGTAAGTCGCAAGAATCGACTTTGCTATGGGTCCGTGCCCTTGAGCAGTGTCGATAAAGTTAGAAATACGTAGTAAATATTGGAACACTATGCGTGCACGCTACAGATAATGTTACATAAGGAACAGCTGGCCGTTGCGGCGAAAGCTCGCTATCGTGCGTAGAAATGAGCGCACTAAAAGCGGGATAGCTTGGAGTACGTAAATACGCAAAGCGCAGTGTTGTGTAACGCTGGAAGGTATCGATGGGCTTTCGCGTTGTCCTTTATTTTATTTACGTGAAATGGCGTAAGCCTGTCGCTCTCTTTCTGTCTTCCTACTCCCCCCACCTCCCAAACTGCGCTGTTCGTTACCCCCCCCCCCCCCCCCCCCCCCTCCGCTTTCTTTTTTTCTCCTTCCTTATCGTTTTTTTTTTTTAACTCATTGTTGTTACATCATAGAAGCAACACACAGCGTTTCGTGAAATCTATTAAAAAGTAATAAGAAAGAATCAAATAAATAAAGAAAAGAAAGAAAGCGCGATCCTGAGTCCCATGCATACTAGATAAAGCTGCGGCCAAGCAGAGCTCAGGAAAGCCAGTTGGTCTCGACGTTGGCTGCCGTCTTTCCGGAGAGCATCTGCTTTTCTGCACAGTACTGCCTGGTGCTGTGCAGTGAAGACATCGTGGCAGTATGTGCTTCGGTGGTGGTGAAAGCCTCCCGATCTTTTCGGTCTGCGAAAGAGGAAGGGATGGGAATATAGCGAGTTAATCAGTTTTTTTTTTTCCCCTTTGTTACTCATATTCCGGAACGTTTTATCAGAAGCGTCCGCACGGCTCTTCTGCTGTGTCGTCACCCTGTAGCGTATAGCGCATCGGTTTTTCTTTCCCTCTCGAGCCGAACAACGACCGAACCCGCGCCAATGTGCTCGTGGTGCCCGTGTATCGCTCGTATTTCACTGCTGTGAGCGATCGATGGCTTCGCACCGCCAACAGCGACGAAGGAAAACGCAGGGAAAGGCTAAAAAAAGTAGGGTCGGTGGATAGGAGACGGTGCAGGACTGCACCAGATCACGCTACATAACGGAGTCAGTGGAGCCGCATCGACCCGCCAGCCTTGCATGTCGTTCTTTCTTTCTTTCTTTCTTTCTTTCTTTCTTTCTTTCTTTCTTTCTTTCTTTCTTTCTTTCTTTCTTTCTTTCTTTCTTTCTTTCTTTCTTTCTTTCTTCTCTCTTCTTTCTTTCTTTCTTTCTTCAAATGTTTCCTGCAGTTGTAGCTGGTAAGCGTGCCGTGTACAGGCGCACGTGAATGAAGCACTAGCGAGAAAGTTCTAATCAGCCCCGTCGTTTTATCTTTTTTTTTTTTTACTTGATAAAAGACTCATGGCAATGTGCTACATATAATATAGGAAACGGAGGACCAGGGGAGATGCGGGGTAGTGGAGGTAGAAGAGACATTATAAACGCAAAAGCGATCGTCTCGTCACTCTGAGAGACCGTAGTCACTGTCATTGTGCTTAACCCGAAGACGCCTTAAGCGCCTTCTTTGTTGCTTCTCCTGCGAAAAGTACCGGAGATTTCCGGATGGCTGGACTTGAATGGCGCTAAATTAATGCGTTTGCATTCTTAAACATTCGATGTTTTCTCCTCACAGACCGTGTTTGTTGATGTTAAGCCGCGATAGAGACGCGTCTTCTTTATTCGGGCCAAGTGTTATGGTGACTGTATGTACGTACACACCAGACCGAAGGCACGTTTATTCTATGGCAGCTTGCCGCCCCAACAAAAAATTACAAGACGAACCCCCCGATCCGGTTGGGGCTTATATGCAGGACCATATATACTAGGTGTCGCTGCTTACCGCACTGATACCCGCGGGCCCTTGCCGACCGGGTATACACAACAGTTGGAAGCAATTCTGCGATTTAGCACTGGTTAGTTTTATGAATGTATGAAACTGTGCAGCTCTAGGAGGAGTTCTGTCAGTTCTGTTATGACCTCAGGTATGAGAATGAAAGCGCTCCCGCACCCCACAAAAGAGGGAGCTGAGCACGAAACCGGGCGACATCTCTACTCACTGGAGAAACCGGTGAGTTTCTGGCAACGGGGCTTCGGGACCTCCGACCCCAGTGCATACTTGCCGCATACGAGGCGGATGCTTTCCTGGATATATCTTAGTAAGTTGCTTCAGAGCGCAAAAGCAGAACACACTCGCACGCACGCACGCACTCCCACGCACAAAAACGCCCTAAAAAGGACGCCCCCCCCCCCTCTCCCCCAATTTTGCACACAGGCGCTTGTGTGGAAAAGTGGGGGAGAGGGGAGGGGGCGTTCTTTTTGGGGCGTTTTTGTGCGTGGGAGTGCGTGCGTGCGTGTGAGTGTGTTCTTCTTTTGCGCTCTGAAGCAACTTACTAAGATGAATTACCAACTATAGCCCAGCTACAAGTCCTTCTAGGTTACAAGGATATATCGCTGCGGAACGTGACCATTATCGGAAACACGCTTCTGCCGCGTGGAAGGTGGGACCAATGATGCCAACCTCCTGTGCCCAGATCTGTCTAGAACATCCCTTCGAAAATCCCCAAGTTTAGCAGAAATGTCGCTAGCTTTATCTATTTATGGTTATTTTTTACGAGGTCCGCTGTACTAGCCGTGCGTAATAATGGCGGTATACTGTAGTGCGGAAAACAAGCACAAGAGCTCCAAAACTCAGGCCGAGATATTTATTATTGTTTTGTTTTTTTTCCTGATCAGTGAATTATCGTCTGCGGAGCGCCTGTCAACAGTCCACTTCTTTGCGTTGATTTCAGCTTGACAAAACACTTTTGTCGGCTTTCAACACGAAAATCTGAAGTGTTCTGAGAGGATATATATAGGGGGTATGCACTGAACCTTGATCCCCGAGGCGGCGACAGCATCGCCGGGCAGTCGCGCCATGGATGTTTACGATCGTCGGTTAGTCCGTGCGTCGCGAAAGTATTGGAGTTCGCACACATCATTGTTTTGTGCGCGGAGCCGTGAGTGCGTGTTACTACGTAGAAAGTACTTGAGTTAGTGTATCTGCGTGCACGGAGAGACTATATACGTGCCGCGATTGTACGCCAACGCAGCCGCGGCATAATGGTGAACTGCGTGGTGTCGCCGTCTTCTTTTGTGAGAAGGCCACGGTGCGAGCAGCTTTTCATTGAATGACTGTGAATGACGAAGCTGCGAGTACAGACAGACAGCTCAAGCGTCGAGATCTAAAAATTTGAATTCAATTTGAAGATTGTGGTGGCTGCAGATCGAGTTGGAGCACTTACTACTTTTCAAAATAAAACAATGTTAACGCTAATTTGTGCGACGTCAATGAATGGCATTTACGGGACTACGTAAATGCATGACGGTAATTAAAATAGGAAACAAGTTACAAACACAATATACTTGTTTCTTTCGAAAGCTGCGCGTCTCTAACCAGCACTTAAACACATGCACGGCACGCAGCGGTTGTGGAGGTCTAAAGAACCATTTGAAAACAACCGCTGGCAACTGCTGCATCTAATCCTTCCCCGACCGCGACCTCCCATTACCGTGGTTATGGGATGCACACACAATTCACGCGGCTATTTCACACACAAAAAAAGAAGAAAACGCGAACAAAATGAAACGACGGACGCTTGCTCACCTTCCCGACAACAACAACGACAACAACAATTTGACGAACGGCTGCTGCACCCAGCCGCTCGTCAAATAATTATGACCTTCCATGGATTTGTATGATTTTAGTTGCTCGCGCGACACAAAACTTGTTCCGTGCACAAGATAGTCCTTGATGTTGGTGAAATCCACGCGAGGCAGCAGCCCGACAGCGCGCTGAAGTTCAGCGTCTTTCAGCTCAAGGGGGGGAGGGGGGGGGGGCACTTTTTCTTCGTAGCGCAATCGCTCAGGTTTATCTAAACCGCGTGCGTATGCACTTATGTGCATTAGAGTCACCGAACACACCAGT